>NW_014040386.1:85799-88158 GCF_001186125.1 Sphaeroforma arctica JP610 | reverse complement strand
CTTCAATAGGCAAATATATCTGTTCGCTGATCGTTAAAAATACGAAGAAATCGGTGTACTGTAAGATCCAAAAGACATTCATGAAAAGAAGTCTGGCGTAGGGATGATGACAACAGTACATGCTGTAGATGCAACACAATCACGATTGGACAGTATTGGTACCTTTCTGGTAGTCACGATTGGACAGTATTGGTACCTTTCTGGTAGTGACGCGCGCTCGCGGAACGACGTACTTCCGTACCCCACTACCAGCCGACCCAAAGTCGTCACCTTCCCTAACAATATCTTCGATATCGTCTAAATCCATGGTCGGCAGTGCAAACGTTGACAATGAATAGATTATAGTCGCTTTGGAGAGTCTAAAAGATATGGACACTTGGACAGGCACATATTTACATAATAAAATAAAAAGAATAAATACAATACGTCAGAATCATACATTCGCCTGTGTGACTCTCTATAGAGTGAGAGAAGCAGAAGCCCGCGAAAAAAAAAGGTGCACGTGACGTTTCAAATTTTATTTATTACAAAAAATAGTTGTTGTCCTTTGAAAACCGAACTGTCCATAGGGTTTAGGGTTTAACTTTCTGAAGAAGAAAAACGGCCCTCTCTAAAATAAATATCTGGGGAGGTCACACAACCGTCACATAGACTTATTATTATATCGCCTAATTGTATTTATTTACCTAATCCTGTGACTTATGGGGTCATGAAAATCAAGCGAGGTACCAGGTAAGTCTTATCTATTTTTAAGACATACATGGTCCTCTGGATGGCGTCTCAACGAAAATTATCAATGTCTCCACTCTTTCCGCAGAGACCCTGATTCTGTCCAGAGGGTCATGGTATTGATCTCACTCTCTGCCGCTTAGCTCACAATAATATTTATATGTTTACATACAGATGCCATCAATTTCATTTCGCCACGCGTGTAGTGTAGTTCCGCTGGAGGGACATGATAGTCGTAAGAACAGGGCGTTATCCAGTCGAGACTGGTGCACGTATGTGAACTTAAATACAATCACAATCAGAATTTTATAAGGAAGTACAAAAAATCTTTGCGCGCACCTTCCCCATTGATTACACTCGCTGAGACTACATGCAGCTTGTCCGACTCGAACTCTGGTGTCTACAAAACAAGTCATGAATTGCCCTGAGCAGTCTTATGTTCCTAGCATGTGATAATTTTCATCCGGACTAACACGTTGCTTATGTACTTTCATGCTATTCAACGTGTGGTAATTTTCATTCAGACTACCATGTTGCATATGTACTTACAGCTATTCGAGGTGTGATAATTTTTATTCAAACTAACACGTTGCATATGTACTTATATGCTATTTAACGTGTAATTTTTTTATTCAGACTGACACGTTGCATACATACTTGCATGCTATTCGACGTGTGATATTTTGTATTCAGACTAACACGTTGCATATGTACTAACATGCTATTTTTTAAATGAACGGTTGATACACTTACAGTGAAGTGCTATTTGACTCCAAAAATGTATTGTTCACATCTGTCGCGTTACCCAGCATAGTATCCTCACTGCCGCTGTTCATGAGATCGAGCTTATCCATGTATGGCTTGACTACATCAAGGAAAAATATCACTGCGGTGGCAGCTTGTACAACTACAATGGCAAGATATAGGGCTGTGATAATAAAATACATAACCGCCACGCAGTAATGTTTCTTGGCCAAAGTATTTCCAAACATTTTCCCCACTAACGCTGATACCAAAAGCAGGAAGATACCATACACATTAGCTATAACAGCGTATATCAGGTAGGGGTTGTCGTTGTCCTCCGCGGGATCAAATACATTCTCAGTCTCTTTCTTCTGTGCATATACATTCCCGAGGTCAATAAATATACTAACAGCGAACGAGATAATAACACCTAGGGTTTCTATGAACTGACGGGTTGATAAAAAGAATTTGATAAAACAATCATCGCGTGCGGTTTTGTCCGTAAGTGTAGGTCTGAGACGACCGCCTTGGTGCGATATGTATTGACCAGGTATCCTTGGTGGCTGCATCATCATCATTTGCGTCTGCTGTGTACATGATAAAATATTGCAATTTTAGTCAGTTGTCTAGAGGAACATGTAAATACCAGGTTCACCACATGAATCAGACAAGTTGATTACGCGGTTATATATATATATATATATATATATGTATATGTATATATATATATGTATATATATATATATGTGTGTGTGTGTGTGTGTGTGTGTGTATGTCTGTATATATATATGTGTGTGTGTGTGTATGTATATATATATATATATATATTATATATATGTGTGTGTGTGTGTGTGCGTGTGTGTGTGTGTGTGCGTGTGTGTGTAGT
>NW_014040386.1:75137-85779 GCF_001186125.1 Sphaeroforma arctica JP610 | reverse complement strand
ACAGATATACATATACACACACATATATATATATATATGTATATACACATATATATATAAATATATACTTGTATAAATATGCATGTACGTCTATATTTATATATGTATAAACATACATTTTTACACATACACCACACTTACACGAACACACATACACCACACTTACACGAACACACATACACCACACTTACACGAACACACTTACACACACACACACATACGCACACACACATCTATATATATATAATAATCATACACACACACACACAGAGACACACACACACATATATATATATATATATATATATATATATAATTTTATAATCGTATTTATATAAATACATGTATATATACATATAGACATATACATATACACACTCACTCATACACACACGTACACACACCGACACACACATATATATATATATGTACATATTTATACACACACAAATACAGACACACACATATACACACACACATATATATATATATATATGTTTTTATTGAATACATACACACATATATATATATATATATATATATATATATATATATATATATATATATATATATATATATATACATATATATATATATATATATATATATACATCTATAAATATATATATAGCTATATATTTATATGTATATATTTGTATGTATGTATGTCTGTGTATGTATGTATGTCTGTATGTCTGTATGTTGTATGTATGGATGGGATGTATATATATATATATATATATATATATATATATCACCTAAACATATATACGAATTAACATACACGGGAGATGCAACGAGCAACGTTTTGTAGCATTATAGATTACCACACTGTCGATTGTCCACGGGTTTAAAACTTGACATACGTTTGGTAATATCGATTCGTTTGCACTAAAAGCCGCCATCGACTGCATATCTTCATCTCTCCCACCGAAACTCTGGTGTTCACCCATAGTAGTTTCATCATACTCCATTTGGGGGCCATTATTTATGTCCTGCCTACCCATGTCGCCGAATTCTACCTGACTATTCATAGTTGAAGACGAACGCAGCATCCTTGGCTGACTTCTAGTCGGTTGTATTGACTGTGGTCGACCACGAAAGGATGAATTGAGCCTCACGTTCGACATCTTTGTAGCGCAGTCACCTGAATGTGCCTCGCACTTGCACCACTAAAACCACTATCAGATCAAGTATGAATACGAAATGCCGTTAACCAAATATGTAGATTTATCTTAGCAAATTGCTATGTATCGTATATGTCTGACCATCAAATGCGGACTATATTACAGAGACAATCGTGAAGTGCATAAAACAAGTCGCATGAAACAACCTGTAGTTATATATGCTTGCGTTAATAAATGTACATATGTATGTACACCGTGAACAATTTTTGGCCCGTTCTTGCCGTCGTCAATGATCCGTCGTCATGCTCAAACTATTTGTAAATACTTGCACACAAGAAAATAAAGGGTGGCCCGTGTTTACTATCTTCGTCGAAGGTCTCAAACTCGAAGCCTTCAAATTCGTTCATTTTCATAAGGAGGCTATTTAATGTCAGTTCGTTTTCACTTTTCAGGGGAGGTTTGTTGTCAATATGAAAAAATATCTTGTTTTTTCTGTCTCTGTAGAGACTATTTAGTCACTAGAGAGTCTACTTTACTACTCTGTGTATTTTAAAAATAGAGAGGACTCGGTGAGTCGGAGGCTCGGAGCCCAGACTCACTGAGGCATGTTGTTTTTTTTTTTAATAAAAAATACCGCTGGATGTGTATTTATGTATTTACGAATTTCTTGCAGAATGTCTGAATATTCATGGCGTGTGAGGTTTTACTTTTCTGTTTTGATTTTCAACCCTCCAAAAATTAAAACCCCCTTCACTTCTCCAGGCAGCCTCCAGTCCTCCACTGCTGCGGACTCCAGTGACCACTGAGTTGACCCCAGTCACACTTTCACAGTGACCTCAGTGACCTCAGTGACCTCACTCACAGCGACCCAGGCAGTGGGCCCAGGGCCCCAGGCGGCCCCCAGCCCCCAATATATACTTACACATATATATATATATATATACATATACTATATATATATATATATATATATATATATATACCCAGTGCCTTATTAGGAATTCTAAAACTTTTAACTCTACACTACAGTCTAAAGTCTATAAACTCTAATACACTAGAGCAGTAAATACAACTCTCGTCAAGTGTCAACTCTACACTCTAAAAATACAGGGCTGAACTCCAAACTCCAGAGCCTCGCCACTTGCAGACTCTCGCCAAGTCGCCCATACCCGGTTCTTTTTATGTGATTTGTTCTTCTTTTTTTTTTAACAATACTAAATAGTAAAAAAAATGAAAAGGATCTTTCTAAAAGTATTAGAATAATTTAGTTATTAAAAACAACTCCACGATTACCCATTGTATGATGTATCTGTGAATAATCCTTGATCCAGTCTATATATAAAAAGTAAATAATAACGACATACACCCCTGAAAAAAATGTCGTCGCGACATGTATGACATGTGTATGGGTATGCGTATGTAGGGCTTGTAGGCTACGATGTAGCCACCAGCAGACCTGCCGACACCATGTCGCGACGGAGATGTCCTACAAAATGTCGCCGCGACAAGTATGACATGTCGTTTGCCCAAATGTCGGTGTCGTTTACATACCAACCCAGTAAATAAATACACTCTCCTCTCTCAAGTAGTAGTCTCTCACTCTCTCTACTCTCTACTAGAGTAATCTACACACTATACTCTACAGTCTAAATACATTCTAAAACAATACTCACGTCTTACGAGTTTTTAAAGTTGCCTTGCGCAAATTTGCAACCCCTAAAGAGGTTGGCTGGTTTTTTAAAAAAATCCTAAACCCTAAAATCTAAATTCCTAAAATGTAATACATACTTCGTGTTTGATATTTTTTATGTTTTTAAAAACAAACGTCTTCTTGAAGTATTTGTTGTTGTCGTTGTTTTTTTTAAATCATAATCTTTTTTTTTTAAAAGAGTCGGCCCAAAAATGAATATCACAATTTTGGCGCCAAAAAATCTAAATTCCCAAATTCGGTATCAGTAGCTTTATTCAAAGGTTTACGATACAAGCAGTCTTTGTCCTCTTCGTCCTTCTGTTCCTTATAGTCTTAGTGAAAGTCTGAACTCTGAATTCTAACGCTGGACATGAACTGCTTTTATAATCCGCCGGGATCTATTTCTATCTATTCCCGAACGAGATTGTACTGAAAACATCGACCCTCGCTCCCAACAACATCCCGACGCTACGAAAGCAGCCTTAATCCACTATCTCCGCACCAAGCGGGAGGCCCGCTGCACACATGAACGAGCGCCAAAAATTCTTGCCCGCAGCATGGATGCACTACTGAGCCCTCTTGCCGACTCCACTAATGCTGACATACTCCGATCTACCGCCTAACCAAGCAAAACATGATGCAATTCTTCTCACCTAACCGCAAATTCCGGCAAACGCTAATGAACCAGCACGTGCGGAACCAGGACGACTTCATATACCAACGGTCTTCCCGACACGACTATCCGAATACGCAGCCTCAACCTTCTACGACAGACTCTTCGACGAAAGGCAACGATATAGAAAAGACTGACATCGTTAACGAAAAGAGCCCAGTAGTATTGACCGAGGATGAACAATGTTAGGACTAATGAGGATGACGCTCTTCAACCCACAAGGACTCAATATGGACAACGGAGCACATACAGATACGTGTTTGAACGTTATACCGATTTTAGGTTGTGAGCTTCGGTCTATCTAGGCAATATTAACGCCTTAGAATAAATAAACGCGTAGGTAAATTCTAGGTATCGTAAAAATTTCAAAGTAAATAAACGAAATGAGACTTTTAGTATAGTTAGGTATGCCTCGTGAAAACAGCAAAACTCTGAGGGATTGTGAGGCTGAGACATTGCCTATATATAAACCTCTCAGTACTGTTTACGCCGAAGGAATATTATTTAGTGTTTCGTTGTCGCTCTATTAGAAACTATGGTATGTTTCATTGGGGCGAATCTGAGCGACTCATAAAATCCTATCTTTAGAAAAGAAAAGAAAAAATGCTCTTGATGTCTTTAGTTATTGTCTTAACCAATAACTTGCCACTCATCAAGAATTACGGACTCACCCTTCATCAGACTGTCACATCTGGTTGGCTGATCGGAGGATCAACTAGGTAACGTTAATAGTCACTGGAAACCTATTTTTCGGTTGAGCCATCTCGCTATCAAAATATTCAGATATAAATAAAATTGGAAAGTAATTATAGTTATATTAATAGAACTAGACCAAATCTTATGTTTTGTACTTTACTGGGGCCTTTTAATGGCCTTGTCCAAATATATGATGTGTAAAAGGGAAAAGGTATTAATTAATAAAACCGTTAAAACCCATTTAGGAAACTTAAGCTCCTCGTACTATTAAGAGTACGTTTATAACGTAGAGTCTAATGTGAAGGCCCGGCTATTACACAACCCCCAACCAGCTTTGAGACCCAGGAGAAGCAAGTTGCTCACTCAAGCTGATTATGGGTCATAAAGCGAGAAAGGAAAAACGGGTCGAAACCATTAAGTAGCATAACATGTAGTTAATGTTTCTCAGGCGGAGATTTTAAGCGTTCTCGGTTACCCTGTGAGTTTTAGGCTTAGGTCCAGTAGGTCCGTGGTGGTCGACTGGACGTTTCTTACGCTTCAGTGTCTTAAGCACATATGAAAGGTGAGCATTAAAGCTCGGGATAAATGCTGTAGGCGGGTAAGTTTTAACTTCCGTGCCTTCAGACGATGGAAACATGCTATCTTTTTCAGCTTGTTTACGCCATTTTCGATTAAAGGCTTTTAAATAGTCTTGATTATCGAAAGCATCTGAAGTCAACTCAGCTATTGTATCGTCTATAAAGCGTATACGATAGTATGTATAGCCACCTAGCCAGCCAACTAGATGTGCCCGTTTATGTCTTAAAGAGACGGGGAGCAAGGTACCAAGTGAAGGGGTTTAAGTACATATATATACTGCATCAGCTTGGTGTTTTGATTTTATTTTTTATTTTTCTTAAGTTGGACTTAGAGATATTTTATTGGTTATTTTTAGTAGATAATTGTTTCGAGGCGTGAAATGTACAAGATGCGTCCAATGAAATGATATTTAGTCTTAGTAACTAAAACATAAATAAATCTAGACCGAAGTAGTGAGTGATTAGAGCGGAGCATATAGACAATAGTCTCAGTCTAAAATCCGCTAATCTTTTGCTCACTACCAAGGGCTGAAGCTAAACTTATTTTTAACATTTTGTACTTAAACGTTTTAACGTATTGTCTTATTAACGTAAACGTATTGGTATCGTATAGTCAGCCTAGAGGAGACCGACTTTTACACAGGATCAGCACACTCGTTTATCTGTGTTTGTACCCACTTAAAATGGTTAGGCTAATCATCTGCATCATCCGTCAATGCAGTACGCAAGAAGAACTTAAGTCTTCTATGGCGCGTTTTTTCGCGCCTTGCGTTTGCGGCTTCTATGGCACACCTCTCTTATGGCATATGCCTGATACGAGTACTAGTAATTCCATTACGTCGTTGCAGAACTCACTACCGTTATCAGTGCACATAATACGTGGCCACCCGTGGTTAGCAAAGACTTTGCAACATAATTCTGCCACGGTCTGCGTATTCTTATCCTTTAATGGATAGAGCAAGTTGAACCGTGACGCCACATCAAAGAAATGGCATACGTAACGGTCGCCTGAGTGCTCAGACGTGGGCAGGTCAACCAGGTCAATGGTGACCCTGCGCCATAGAACATCTTCAGTCACACTCTTAAGCGGTGCGAACCCATAGCGCTCAATCTGATTGAGATCACAGTCTGTACATGACTGATACACTCTGTCAACTAAAGTTGCCAGCTTAGGTGCGCGATCCCATTTCGCATAACATCTTTAAGTGCGTCTACTACGTTCTGGTGCTTCAGCTTATTGGTTTGCGTCAGCCAAGCAAGAATAGGTAAGGTGTTGAGAATCCACTTACGTGGTCTCTAAGTCTGTAGTGTTTTCAGACTCCTGCCCTTCTTACGCATGAGTGTCATGAGTGCACTCGTATGCGTTTGATACACCTGACTTATTAAACAGTCGCATTATATGTGTATAAGCTTCAGAATTGTCTTTCAGTAATCCCTTTAGAAATAGGGTTTGAAAGACCTCGGGCTTGGACTTTATGTTATTAAACAGAGTCCTAGCTAGAGACTGATGCTTCTTAACAGTAGTGTCATTAGCAGATTGTATTTCTTGTGCACAGACTTCAAGTGCTGTGTTGCCTTTGAGCTGCTTAACGTTCAATTGGGTAGAGAGTGGAATCTATGTTTTTTTTACCTTGTTAAGGAAGGTCTCAGAAGGGGTCCATTTGGTTGTTCCAATGGGAATTATACGACATATTATAGTATGTCTCCAGGGCGTCTTCTGGACGGCTCGGGTACCCTGATATAGAAAAGTATCTACTTCCCTATCTAAATATATTGGCTCGCAATGTATCAATGGATCTTTACTCCGTAATGGGCAACACAGCGTGATGGTAGCTTTATGTATATGAACATAATTTACTAGCTGGGCAATTAACTGCCATGGTGGATTAGCCCACACATTATGTTTGGAGAGGTCTATTTGAAAGGCGTCTCCCAAAGGATGATTCAAAGTCTTGTAATTCGATAGTTGTGCATTATAATGTGCAGCAAACATATCTATGGTATGTGGCCCAAATACCTTTTGAGCCAGTTCAAACCACCTGGGATTACATTTCCAGTCAGTGGCTAGTAACTCACGTGCGGATTTATTAAAGTCCAGTACAAAGCGTGATAACATATCCGGTAAATGGTTATGTATTCCTGGCAGATGATTTATATCAAAATGAAACTTTGACATTCTATCATGCCAGCGACTCAGTAATTGTGAGTCGGGTTTCATCTCTTTCATATATTGAAGAGATTTCTGATCACACATCAGCATAAATGCTGTTCCGTATAAGTAATCTCGAAAGTGTGTTAAATCTGCTACTATGGCTAGTAGCTCTTGCTTCACAGTTGGATAATTCAACTGTGATGCATTCATTGCTCGGCTAAAGAATTGTATATACCTAGGTTTATTATCTATAACCTGGTATAGTACACATCCGAGTACTAAGTCTGATGTGTCCATTGCTATTTCAAAAGGCACGTCATCGACTGGTCCTTGTACAACAGGGGCTTGTTGGACTGCGTGCTTGAGCGCTTTAAATGCGTCATAACACTCTTTTGTCCACAAGTCTCCTAGTTTGCCTTTATGATATCTTAAGTGTCCAAAGGGTTTAAGATAATCAGCCAAGTGTGGTACTCCATCTGAAAAGAAGTTTACAAACCCACACATGCTGTTAACATCTCTTCCTGTAGTTGGTGTTCGCCAATCTAACAGGTGTTCTACCTTACCGGGGTCGATTTTAATACCTTCCCCAGATATTCGGTAACCTAAGAGCTGTATTTCGCTCATGGCGAAGTGACATTTCTTCTCGTTAATCTTGAAGTTTTGCTCGTTGAGTCTCTTAAGGACTCGTCTGACTAATGCAGCGTGTTCGCCCTTGGTTTTAGAAAAGATGACTATGTCATCTATATAGACTTGCACGTTAGGCATGTCTGCAAACATTTCCTCCATTTCTTGTTGGAAGAATGCTGGTGAAGAGTGTAACCCGAAAGGTGCACCTCTAAACCTGTATTGTTTACCTTTCCAGGTAAAACTAAAGTACTTACGATGGGGTTCATAAATTTGCACTTGATGATACCCCTGTGTTAGGTCTATGGATGTAAACACCGTAGCACCTTCCATTCGTCTCAGTAGCTCGTTAATACGAGGTAAGTGAAAGCTATGAGTCGGCAATATTTTATTTATTGGACTCATATCTAAACATACTCTGACTTTATTAAACGATCCGTCACAGTTATGTTGGTCTACGGCTAGCAGTGCCAAGTTAACTGGCGTCTGTTGATAGTTAGTTTCTATCACTCGATCTGCTAGCAATTTATCAACTTATTCTTTTACCACAGCCTCGTGTCTCCAGGATACATAGTTCCTTGAGAGACACTTTAACTGTGTAATGTCCACCTTGGTTAAGTCAAGGCTGACATATCCGTCGTTAAAACGAAATTTTGCCCAATCTGTGATCTATATCTTCTTATTAACTAGAATCAGATCCATGATTTTGTTCGCAAAGTCAGGTATTAATGCCTTGACTGTGTCTGACGGGGGCTTATATGGATTCAGACAGTTATCGTCTGACTGATCCTTTAGTGGATCTATGTTATTTGGTAGAACAGTTACGGTTATACCTAGAGTGAGTAAATCGCTCATTCCGACTATAATGTCGTACTTCTGTGACATCTTAACTATCACAGCTTTAGTAGTGATACTCTTATCATCGGCCAGGGAGATTTTAACATCTGTGGCCATGGTATCACAGAAGTTTTGTCATCAGCTAAAATGAGGTGAGTTGTTTGTGTTCTCCTTTCGATCTCTTTCATTAATGCAAAGCGATCGGATATCCATGAATTTTCTGAACTAGGATCAATCAACGCAAGGATTTTATTTCTATTGCAGTATACAAGGATTATTACACGCTCATCTAAAGAGTCGTTGTATTGTCTGTGTAACGATTGTACCTGGTAGTACCTTCACTCCAACTTAATGTCGGGCTTTTTGTCACAAGACTAAATGTGATAGCCATTGGTCTTCTCACTTGTCACACTTAATAAGAAAGTGTGTACAGGCGGATACATGTCTACCATTCCAATAACCGTTAGGGGTTAATTGGTACATGTCATACCCACACTGTGCGTCGGCACATTTCTTAATCTCCTTAAATGGAGGTTCCATCTCCTTCGCCCCCGCACGTGCCCGTTTATTGGGTCGCGTGGATAGAGTGGAGTCGCGAGCACGTGTATGTTGGGGTCTCGTTTGAGGTCTGCCTGGATACGTATCCGTGATCGGTGTGCTCCTGCGGCTTCTTAACAGCCATTTTTCCCTTCGATGTTACTCGGTGTGCGGGGAAAAGGGTGGACACAGTATCATAAAACTGTTCCCACGTAAGTCGGGATAGATGAAACTTTGTTTCATGTCCCTTGTCTCGAGCCTCAGTCGCGTGTTTACGTCACTACTCGGTGTACAGGCCCTCACGGTCGCTATTCCCTATGTTCTTACAGAACAGGTGCATAACCAGGAGCTCGTACCATCGCTGTGCCTTGTCCTTTGTTATATCTGGACGTTTCAAGTCAGAATCTAGCTTCAGAATATATTCTGAATGGGCGTGTTCTCAACTGGTTCAGTTAAAATTGAACTCAGTCCTGGGCTACGCATGTCCTTACTTAACAAGAATGTAACCAACCAACACACAGCTGGCCAGTCACGACAAATGTCTAACTCATGCTGGTGACACTGCAGGATCAAATAACTTGTACATGTAGGGCCAAACGTCTGCATTGAGGCAGAGATCCATTGCTGGGGAGGGATATCATTCGTCTCCAGCATGACCGTAAACGCATTAAGCGTACGGGTTAGCGTGTCGAGGTCATGGTTGTTTATAAACTCGACCTGCTTACTGTTGGCATCCCAGTTCAACTTAAGTCGACTGATCCCTTTTCCCTGTGGTCTTGTCCACGTTGGGCCTGAAGTAGCTGATCGATGCGCTTTTGCTTAATCGCAATCATATTTGCAAAATATGATACATCCTCAGCATGATGCGCATCGTGGGCGATTTCCATTTTAATGGTATAATCGTCGACCGATTTGTTAAGTTCGGTCACATCGTCAGAGTGAAAATCCTCTGCGGGTTGATGTAGTGCTGTGCGATCGAAGCGATTAAATTCGACTTCGTTAACACGTTTACGGGGGTGTTTATTACCCCTTGTAAAGTCCATGGTCGAGGCCTTTCGGTGCTCTGTTTCTCGGATAGTGGTTGGTATTATAATCTTGGGTGATTTATGCGTCTGGATAGCATACCCAGTCTTAACTGGTCTCCGACGATTGTCATCCCAATTGGGTAAAAGTGGCGGAGTATTTCTATCTGCCTCTGGGTCTATAATACCCTCAAGGACGGGTGACTCACGGCCGGGTGTCAGAACAGACGAGTAATTAGCCTGAAGTTCTGGTATAGATACGCTGAGCACATCTGGCTCATATGCCACAGGTGTAGCGCTTGAATCTTTACGTTCTTCGGGCGTAATTGCCTGTCGACGTTCTGTCCACTTCTGTAGGGCTTCCGTCATGCCCGGAGAAACATGCTCCCGTAAGTGCTATGTATGTTTTCCTGATCTATACAATCGATCTACATGTTCAACAGTCAAGTCTTTCATAAGGGTAGCTAACTGATTCTTAAGATCAGTGTTTTCAGTAATTAACTTACTTATGCGCGTTGGCTTAGTAGTCTCGGACGTATATTCGGGTTTGCTACTTGAGCTTGCCTCCTCTTCTGGTTCCATAATAGGTTCCTTCTGAGATTTGTCCTTGTCTCCTATAATCGGGGACTCCCTTATAATTGGGAACTTTTCTTTCTCTGAGTTTCGTCAGAAGAATGGGTTGGGGCGTTTTGAGACGTGTCTCTTG
>NW_014040386.1:51660-75117 GCF_001186125.1 Sphaeroforma arctica JP610 | reverse complement strand
TTGTTTATAAAGTCGACCTGCTTACTGTTAGCATCCCAGTTCGACTTATGTCGACTGATCTGTCCCTTGTACTTCTGGTTATCCCTGTGGTCTTGTCCACGTTGGGCCTGAAGTAGCTGATCGATGCGCTTTAGCTTAATTGCAATCATATTAGCAAAATATGATACATCATCAGGATGATGCGCATCGTGGGCGATTTCCATTTTAAAGGTGTAATCGTCGACCGATTTGTTAAGTTCGGTCGCCTCGTCAGAGTGGAAATCCTCAGCGGGCTGGTGCAATGCTGTGCGATCGAAGCGATTAAATTCGACTTCGTTAACACGTTTACGGGGTTGTTTATTACCCCTTGTAAAATCCATAGTCGAGGCCTTTCGGTGCTCTGTCCCTCAGATAATAGTTTGTATTATAATCATGGGTGATTCATGCGTCTGGCTAACTGATTCTCAAGATCAGTGTTTTCAGTAATTAACTTATTATGCGCGTTGGCTTGGTAGTCTCGGACGTAGATTGGGGTTTGCCACTTGAGCTTGCCTCCTCTTCTGGTTCCGTTATAGGTTCCTTCTGAGATTTGTCTTTGTCCCCTATAATTGAGGACTCCCCTATAATTGGGAACTTTTCTTTCTGAATTTCGTCAGAAGACTTGGTTGGGGCGACTTGAAACGTGTCCCTTGTCTCACTTCTTGGCTTCGTAAATGCAAGCTTTGAAGTTGAGGCAATAGTTGGCCCTCGGGCTCTGTCAGTGGGAGTAGTCTCCTTAATCGGAGTGGCTACATCCTTATCTGAAGCATTGTCCTTGTTGACTATTATTGTCGGAGACAAGTGCTTCGGCTACGGTGCGGTTAAACGCATCGGCAGCGACGGCGGTTGCTTCTGCGGCAGCAGTAGCAGCGGCGGCGCTAGCGGCTTCTCTCTCCATCTTCTTTTCAGCTCTACGCTTCTCAGAAGGAGTATTGTCTTTCTTGGTCATAATCTTAACTTATGACTGCTAGCTGATCTCTTAAGGACTAGCTTAGACAAGAAAAATTGTGTGGTAGTAAATCTACCTTACGCTTAAGTAGTCAAAGTAATTAACACCTTTGCTAACTTTAAAATGTGTAAGATTCGAAGACGATATTAACGCCTTAGAGTAAATAAACGCGTAGGTAAATTCTAAGTATCGTGAAAAATTCAAAGTAAATAAACGAAATGAGACTTTTAGTAAAGTTAGGTATGCCTCGTGAAAACAGCAATACTCTGAGGGATTGTGAGGCTGAGACATTGCCTATATATAATCCTCTCAGTACTGTTTCCGCCGAAGGGATTTTATTTAGTGTTTCGTTGTCGCTCTATTAGAAACTATGGTATGTTTCATTGGGGCGAATCTGAGAGACTCATAAAATCCTATCTTTAAAAAGAAAAGAAAAAAATACTCTTGATGTCCTTAGTTATTGTCTTAGCCAATAACTTGCCACTCATCAAGAATTACCCACTTAGCCTTCATCAGACTGGCACATCTGGTTGGCTGATCGGAGGATCAACTAGGTAACGTTAATAGTCCCTAGAAACCTATATTCGGTTGAGCCATCTCGCTACCGAAGTATTCAGTTATAAATAAGGTTGGAAAGTAAATATAGTTCTATTAATAGAACTAGACCAACTCTTATGTTTGGTATTTTACTAAGGCCTTTTAATGGCCTCGGCCAAATATCTGATATGTAAAATGGAAAAGGTATTAATTAATAAAACCATTAAAACCCATTTAGGAAAATTGAGTTCCTCGTACTATTAAGAGTACGTTTATAATTTTCGTACTGCTTAAGAGTACGTTTATAACATAGAGTCTAATGTGGAGGCCCGGCTATTACAAAGTCAGGTTGATGTTATGTGTGTGGTTGAAACCTGGCATAACACCACATTTCTTAATCATATACGCTCGAACACACACTACCATATTCTAAATCACACTACACGGCATAATATCTTGCACCCTTCACACTGTGGTATTGGCATCTTTTCCAAACACCACCCATCGAATTTTCAACTTGTACACTCTTCACCGTACGCGATGTCCTTTATGTGCTTTGGCGGTCATATGGCCGTGTTCTACCTTCCACTCAAATCACTTACTGAAGAAGACGTCAGGCGATGCATAAACCCCCCCGAGATTGGCAATTTCCAACCAGATGTCGTGTGGGGAGATTTCAACTTCAAAGCCCGGAAGTATGGCCACGCATCTACAAATCACGGACTATGTATGAAAACGATTGAGAAGACCCTGTGTAAATACGTGGCACTTGGACTACCTCTATGCTGGCGGCTCAACTGGTACAGAACATGCGTATCATTGGCCTGGAAGAAAGGATCCCAGGTTTCGTGGACTGGAAGTCGTGGCGCTCCTGCAATTGCTGGAGGAGGTCAAGGCCAATGGGTGGCAGTTTCGGGCCTACCAGGATGCGTCGGATCAATTGTTGGATGCAGGTAAAGTGGCTGGAGGTGAATTTGTGGCCACCCGGCCCGACAGGGCAGAGACAGCCGTCGGTTCGGTAGCCGAGCAATGTGAACATGTACGTATTCGTTACAATCATAGCACAGCGCCGGATTGGTGTAGGCTCGAAGCCATTGTTGAAGCTGTCGTGTCTGGCTTTGTCCCCATTTGAGGTTGGCGGTTTACCCATAACCAGTTGGTAGTGGTAGTGGTATTGGCGGCGGGCCATTGCCGCGATCTCCTTGTTTTTGTTGAGTTCTTCCTAAGTCGTCATAGCGCTGGCGGAGGGCTACATGGTCGGGTGTACGCCCGCCCGTGATTTTGTGTGCAGTTTTCAGGTGGGCATAAATACTGTACGGGAAGCGCGGTGATTGTTAGTCGTAGGCCTAGGCGGGTGGCGTCAGAGGGTTGAGTGGGTTTGTGCTGGCCATTTAGTCGAGTTCTATTCCAAGGCAACCTCCGAGGTAGTCCGCGAATGGTCTCGCGGAGAGCAGGCCACAAAAGTGGAGTAAGTTTGTTTGATGTTTGGGAAACCTAGGGTATTCAGTGCCCGTGATGATGGCTGCTGCTTGGATGAATGCTGAGTTATGGGGGTCCAGCGCATCCTTCCATATAGGCGGAGCCCAGACAACAATGTTCAGGCCATATGTAGCCGTGGATAGAATGAATGTTTTGAACAGCACCAGTCGGTTGCGGGTGTGTCGCCAGCTGAAGCCATGGAAGCCATAAGCGCGAAAAGAGGCGATACCCAGAGACGATGCTGCAACCAGGGATTTCATATGTCTGGCGATATTGATCCCTGCTAGTAGATTTGGGATCACAACGCTCCTGCATGGACAAAAGTATAATAGCAAAACTAAATTTATCAGTCAAAGCACATCCTGGCTACATACAACCAGCACAAACAGTTGTGAGAGTCCAACGGACAGACTCATCTGCTCATAGTATTTCGAAGTACCGTACGTACCAAACAAGAAATAACCTATATTGCTAGGTATTGACATTCTCCCATACACAGGCATATATATCGCAGTATTAATAAATCTATTAAGGCCAACAGATGCAAAGTGGGAATCATAACTTATACCACATGAAGAAACCTCAGAGCATAAACAAGAAGATTTAGTAAGTCACTCGCAGAGTCATTAGAAACCAATTTCAACATACCGCCAGACATACATTGCAATCTACCAGCTCAAAGTCACAGTACCAGCAAATGATATCAAAGTACATTTCACAACGGTCGAAAATGCTCAGAGGGAGCCACATATACAAACTGCCCAGCCAACAACATTGAACTTGACATTGTTGTCTACAGGGCAACACGACCAAAGAAGTCTACTCAAGAAAGTTCGAACATGCTTAGACCCAAGAGAAATGAATCACCAATAGGAGCAAGATAAATTGGTCGTACCAAAATGTTTTGTACAGCCTGCAAGAGCCCAATACTTCTCGAAATTAGATCTCATTTGGGGGTTCCACAATTTTCTAGTATATGAATCAAGCAGACACTTTTCACATTATCATGGAGATGACCACAATATTCATTCAATCAGCGCCATTTAGACTTCACTCGCTCACCGCACAATTCCAAAGAGTCACGGCCAATCTGTTCAGGCAAATCTGTTCATTGTTCATTGACATAAAGGGAGTATAGGTGTATGTGGATGGCATAGTAATTGCAAGTCTCACAGCAGAGGAACATCGAAAGACAAAACGTTAATTCAACAAGAGACTGAACGAAGCAAACCTCCGACTCAATCACCAGAAATGCGCCCTCGTAATCTAAACAAAGAACATACTTAGCGTGAAAGTCACTACACAAGATCTCGAAGTAGACCCTGAGAAACAAAAACGAACAATCGACTTACCACAGCCTTCGTGACATGTCCCCAACTTTGCTCATAGCACTATACACTTCCGCAACTTGATGAAGGTCAAAATGAACTAAGACATATCAAAATTATGAACTCCGAAGCTTAAAAATAAGTGAGAAGAACTCAAAGTGGCCATAGGATGCTCCGCGACACTGGCATACCCAACGAATAGGGTGCCGTTTCAGATTATGAACGATGGCAGTAACTATGGCATACGCAAATGTTAATTCCAAGTGATTGACGGATTGAGAAGAGGTATTTAGTACTTCTCTAAGACTTGAACACAGCAAAATAGCGATATGCCGCTAAAACCAAAGGAGCTACTCGCGCTGGTTTACAGCCTGAAGCACTTCTCGGACTACATTAAAGGATGGTGTAGTAAACACATCAAAATACGATACTAAAACCTACTGAGTCCTCCTGAGGCTCAGTGCGGTGTATTTATTCTTATATTTGATTGTCTACTTGGTCTACAAATAATTCACCTCGTGTGAATTAATTGTAAACTAATTCTAACTCCACACTGATAGTGGTTTAAGGGGACTTTTACTACAATGGAACAGAACACTTTGGACGGATCATGAATCACTTACACAAATTATGTTACACCCAATGCTAGCTAAATAGGTAGCAAAGAACATTCCGCCACCGCTTCTCAATAATGCATGTGCCGGATGAGGACAACCAAATGGCAGATATACTGTCACGTATATATAATGACGCTCTTAATGCCAGAACTTCAGAGGTATTAAAAGAAACAACCACAATGACTCACAACAACCAAAAGTACACCACCTTGAAGAAAAACAAGCCAATAACTATATCAACCATAGACTGTAAAATACACCCCAGGTTCTACAAAGAAGCAGAAAGAAGATTTGGCAAGTTCATAGTACATCTGTTCGCATCGGCACACAATGTACACACGGACAAATACTACACCAAATAACAACATACGTTATCACAAAAGTGGGCGCAAGAAGAAAACCCATGGGCGAACTCATCTTGGGAACTCATATCTGATGTCCTCGACAAAATCGTATTTGAGTCGACCAGCATCATTAATTGCCTACCAAACTACCCGAATGCAACGTGGTACCTCGAATTCATGTTCTTGTTAGACGAAGGTCCGATGCTATTGGAAACACAAATACCACGCTTGTCAAGGAGGGCACAAAAGCTTATGGGAAACTTCATGAGGCGTCACACTGGTAGCAAGATAAAAGGACACAAAATCTCCACACTTTGATACTAGGCAAAAGCAATCAGCCATACATGCCTCAACTCAGCATCACAAACAGTGAACAATGGAAATGACGCAAATGAGATTACATATGAGGCACAAGCCAATATCATAGAGCAATACCATAACATAGGTCAATGCACATAAGAGGAGACAATAAGCAAGCTGAAAGTAGATGAACACAACCAGACACAAATCCGGGAACATGTACAAAGATACATCAAGGGTTGTGTACCGTACCGTGTCTTAAGAACAAATCCGCTAAAAGATATTCCAACTCCTGCAATCAATCGGCCGCGTTGCCAGGGGAAAAAAAACAAGTTGTCATTTTATAACCACTGCTTGAGTCAAAAAGAGGCAAAACCTAGAAGTACACTCGTTCTACATCATACCCCGATCAATGATGGACAAATCAGCAGCTACAGTAGCAAGAACGCTGATGCCTATAATGTGTAAACAGGTTACACAAACTGACCAAGGGACCGAATATGTCAATTATATTCTGTCAAAAATCATTACACAAACGCCAACACAACACCTAATCTCTCGACCATACCAACCTAAAGTCTTAGGCGCAAACGAACGAGCACACAGAAATCTTATGCCACTGCTGTGCAACCAACATATCAACATATCAAGAACAATTTCGTGCAGTATTTGACCGCAGGTTCCAAAGGCAATATCTGAGCTTCAATGCAAGTGATTTAATCATGCTCCGTTACCAAGAAAATGAACAAAAGACAGCGCCATGTATACGATACAAAGTTGTCAGCAAAAAAGGCAACGGAAACATTGTGCAACCTTGACGGAACAAAATCCCCGGAATATACCAATTAATTAGCGATAAGCTCATAGGATTGTTCAAAGCAGCCTCAGATGGAGAATACTTCACTCCCAACAACCAAACACCGCTTATAGTAGAGGTAAAATTCACCTCCATCTAGGTCGAGTAACAATGTTGAAATGTTTTTTTTCCAAGCGGGTGTTGTTCCTGTAACAGGATCAGCACATTCGTTCATCTGTGTTTGTACCCATCTAAGATTGTAAGACCAATTTTCTGCATTGTCCGCTGGTGCAATACGCGAGAACTTAAGCTTTCTATGGCGCGTTTCATTTGCGCCTTGCGATTGTAGTTTATATTGGACACCTGTCTTGTGGCAAATGTTCGATACGAGTACTAGTGATTCTATTACGTCACAAACTCGCTACCCTTATCAGAACATATAGAACAAACCTGGCCGCCCGTGGTCAGCAAAGACTTAGCAACCTAATTCGGCAGCGGGGTGCATACTCTTATCCTTTAAAAGAAGATAGAGCAAGTTAAATTGTGACGCCACGTCAAAGAAATGGCATACATAGCGGTCGCCTGTGTGCTGTGCCATATAACACTGTTTGTTATACTCTTAAACGGTGCGAACCCATAGCGCTTGATCTGGCGGAGATCACAGTGTGTACGGGACTGATACACTTTGTCCGCTATGTTGCTAGCTTTGGATGTGCTATTCCATTACGCTTGGCATTTTTTAGTGCCTCTACTACATTATGGTGCTTAACATATGGCTTTGCGTGAGCCAGGAGAGGATATTACCCTCATTCCTGAGAGATTATAGGTCTCTGACCAGATTTTTCAGCAAGAAACTCTCTTTCTTTTATAGAAATCATCAGTTAGCTCACTCCCAAGAGCTAATATAGTTGCTTATCTTATTCCTGAGAGTTGAGTTAATACTTAACCGACTCCCGAAAGCTGATTCATTTTCTCAACCGACTCCCGAAAGTTGATTAAGTTTGTCAACCACAACATTCTAAAAATAGCTGCGTCCCTGTGTAAGTCACAATCTATGTGGAAAGGCATCATGTGATCAACGTAAAATTTAGTTGCAGAGGAATCGAAATAGAACAGCAGCGAAGTGTTAAAGTGTTCTGCAGAAGGTTTCTCATACTAGCCATATAGGGTTTTACCCTGGCCAGCCCAAGCGACTGTACACCAGCACAAACGGAAAACCAAAGGAGAGGTCATAATTAAATATATACATTTGCACTTTATTTAAAGTCTACTACATTGCACACTAATAATCTGCTCTTCCACAACAAAGGTAGGGTGTTGAGAATACACAACTCGCGTATTCAGACCCCTGTGCTGCTTGTAGTAGAGGTATTTAGTGCGCTCTTATACAGTACATACTATCAACAAGATATCAGAGGGTGTGCATGTGGTAGTACCTGCAGGACCAATACGACATTATGTCTCCATGGAGTTTTTTAATTTACTCGAGTACCCTAATAGAAGAAGAAATCTACTTCTTTATGAACATATACAAGCTCACATTGTATCATACTTATGAGTTTAGTGTGCCACGGATCCAATTTCCGTAATGGATAATACAACGTTATGATATCTTAAAGTATATGAACGTAATTTAGTAGCTGGGCAAGTAATTGCCACTGTGGGTTTGCCCACACATTATGTTTATAGATATCTGTTTGAAAAGCATCTCCTTGAGGAGGATTTGGCGTCCTGAAGTCTTTTAACTGTGCATTATGATGCCCAGCGAACATATCTATGATATGTGACCCCAAAAAATTACTATTTTCTTTGGCTAGCTCAAACTGTAGATTACATTTCTAATCAGTGGTCTAAAGCTCTCGCACCGAATTATTAAAGTCGGGGTTAAACCTGAATAATATATCAGGCAATGATTCTTTATTCCTGGTAAATGTTTGATTTTGAAGTAAAACTTTGATGTCGTATCATGCCATTTCGGGAATCGGTTGAGAAACTTAGTCTGCTATCAGAAGTCGGTTAAGTATCAACTCAACTTTTGGTAGTAAATTAAGCAACTTGATTAGCTCTCGGTAGCTCTCGGGAGTGAGCTATCTCTGATAACATAGCTCTCGGGAGTGTGCTAACTCTGATGGCTTCCATAAATCAAAGAGGAATTCTTGCTGTAAAATCTGGCCTGAGACCTGTAGTCTCTTATTTTATACCTAAAGTGTTTGTACTCGTGTTCAGCCGCTTGGGTTGGCCAGGTAAAAACTTCTTATTGTGAGTGTGGGAAACCTTCTGCATAGATACTATTTTGGTTTGACTTCCCTGCGACTTAATCTTCCGCTGATCACATGATTTCTTCCTCATAAGCTGCGACTCTCATAGGGACGCAGCTATTTTTATATTGTTGCGGTTAACAAACATAGTCAACATTTGAGTCAGTTGAGGAAAATATTTAACTCTCGGGAGTCGGTTACGTAAATAACACAACTTTCGAGAGTGAGTTTAAAATCTTGATTAGCTCTCGAGATCGAGTTTACTCCGAAAGTTTCTATAAATTAATGAGGGTTTCTTGATGTAAAATCTGGTCTGAGATCTTTAGCCTCTCAACCCCGGTGTATCGCGGTTGTAGTTTGACAGGAAGTTGTATAGGATACCTGGTTTGTTCTCGATCCATAATCTAGTCAGATGTCTATCGACAGTGGAGGCCGTTCCTTTGTATAGTTTATTGAATGGAAAAGGGTCGGATCACTACTATCGGTACAGGTTTGGATATTAGCAGTAGCCTGACCATTGTTTCTAGTATCATTGGACATATGATTCTTGTTGTTTGAACCTAATTCCACAGGAACTATGTAATCTCTGAGAGTCCGAAATGTTGGATTGATAGATCTGTAGAATTACGGTTTCCAGTCCGTCTACAATATTGAAATGAGATAACACATTGGTTAATCAAATGAGATAACACATTGGTATTTATTTGTATATAATTAATTTAATACAAGTTCTGTTTCAATATTTCCAAAGTGTTCTAAATTCACTTTGATGGCTCTTATAGCCTGAGTATTTGGTATGGCTGATTTACTTGGACCTATCTGAGACATTAGTAGATGTAGGGTATAAACTAAATTTTATTATCTCTGAACTGCTACTGTACTTATAAATTTTGGTTTTCCTGCAAATCATAAAATCCAATGTATTTTTCTTTTTTATCTTCTATTCAGATGGAACTTTACTTCTGATAGCTAATGTATTAACGTGACTCACGTTTTTGTGTTTATCTACAACTTAGTCATGTGTATGGTCATAAATACTTGTACTTCTAGTGAGAATTGTTCAATAAAGTACAACTAGAGGTATGTCCTGTGTGATCGAGGATATTAAGGCTTTTACCAAGAACCAGTCCCGACCATTTTTACACAAGCTACCACTGCTTAAACTGACTTGAATTGTACCCTAGTCTATTGAACATGGGTTTGAACTTAGTAATATTCGTCGAAGTTTACAGATATTGGTTTGGGTACCACTGGCTTTGTTTGCTGTTTGGGCGTATTACGTTCATCGGTGTGTGCTATCGGCCATTATTGAGGAAAAGAACGTTTTGAGTTTGCAGGAGATGTTCTTGAGGCTCTCAGTCTTCAAGCTGCTTATGATCTTGTGGTAGGATATCTCTTAAACTAGTGCATCAGACATTCCAGCCTCGTTATCCTCCTCAGGCCGCTTTTGGCTGTATGAATTCAAACAAACTAATAGTGTTTTACAAAACAAAACAAATTGATATTTTAATGTCGCTCAAAAATTATAGTGGACATACTTTTTGAGACATTTCCTATATTGGCTGTTGCGTGAGATATGTATCATCTAATACGGAGAGTTTGACCCTCATCTACGCATGTCTCCATATGTTAGCCATATCAAACCAGCAGATATTTATCTCAAGAATATATATAGTTCGGTACATGAACTGAACGGTGTCATCAATATAATGACACCATGTTAAAAGCAAAAGAGGCTCCCGCCCTAAGCGGTAGAGCCCTATAGGACTCTCACTAAGAGAGTTAAATAAAGTTACTTCGTATCAAGATATATTCGTCTTACAGGTTATGGGCCTGTTTTTACCCACACGTTAGTAAGTCAAAACTACAACAAGCACTCAACTACACCCTACCCCACCCCCCAAACAACTCTGACCCTCAGATACTACTCCCCCCCCCACACGTCTCACAGATCACTACAGTCAGCTAAACTGACACACGTAATCAAAGATCACACACGTAAACAAAGCTCACACACGTAACACAATGGAGACAATAAATTGGCCTAAAGCTTTCACTTCTCTAGAGGCAGCTAATACCTTCGCTCGGGATTTTTGGCCTCGCATACTTGATATACGACACTCGATTCCGCAAACAACCATTTAGAAGCTATTAACAACGTCATCCGCGAACTACAACTTATGGCTCTACAGCGATTGTACTTGCACATCTCACAATGGCCCGTAGTGAACTATACCACGCCAAGAAATAGAAGAAAGATGTGCAAGCTGACCTAGATAACTACAAACGCCACAACGTGCAACTAAGGAACGAACACAAAGTCCTCTTAGAAAAACACGAGACACTACAGATCGAACACAAACAAATATCAGAACGTCTCACAACAGCACAATCACGTCTCTACGAACAAAGCGAGAAACCTACAGGTAACTTCTTCGCGCTCCACCATGAAGCGCTCGACACTATAGGCGCGCTCAAAGCATCAACTACCACAGATGATGAACCATCTTCATATGCCGAGAGATATGGTATCTCTGCTATTGACCCAGATGTTCCACTCTCTGACTGTCCTAAATATAAGGACAACTACAACCGCACCAAGCTTGAAAACTGGGAGAACTTCGGTAATTGGCTCATGGGTATCAAAATGAAGCTTGCCTACTTCGGAGGGCTCCATAGACTACACCCCAACTGCGAAGAAATCTTTGGCGTCGACGCACTTGTTGATGCGCGCTGCCGACGCATAATGATCGATTCGATCAAAAAGGAACTTGTCAACACGGTATACAAGAATCACTATGTCAAACGACCATCTGAATTCTTTAATTACATATGCATTACTAACAACACCGGCAGTCACGGCCGTTTCTGTGACGCAATGAAGCGCCTCACATCATCTATGGCAACTGGATCTACCGAAAAGAGTATGGAGCAGTTGAAGGAAATCCGCCAAGGTCTCCTCGATGTTGGTGAACACATCCCTGACAAGTACTTGATCTGCGCATTGCTATACAGCCTGAGCGATGAATACCAATTACTTCGTTCAGCAATATTCGCTATGGACACTGATAAACTCGACATCAATGAGGTCTACCGGCTCACGCTCAAGTATGAAGGGGATCACCAGCGTGGGCGGCTGCACTACTTACTGCCGAAGCAGATACTATTGCCCACCCTGTCGACCTTCAATTCTGCACTCCTTCTGTAAAAGGAAAAATGCGACGACGAACAGTCCGGCACACCAGCAAGGACAATGACACACTCCCACCTGTAGGTACGGTCTTCCATGCAGATCGCCACACCGGCCTGCCCATCACCCCCAGCGGCTACACCTGTGATATCAAATTTGTGGATGCCAACAGCGGCTACACGTTGGTCTATAACTTCAAACACAAAGATGACGCCACCGGTGTACTTGACCAATTCTATACAGAGATTGACAACGACAATCCTCGCTACACTACGCGAGCTTAAATGTGATCGAGGTGGTGAATTCGTTTCCCAAGCATTCAACAAAGTCAATACCCAGGAACATATTCAGATACTACACGTTCCCACAGCCACCCCTGCACTCCACGCGTGCTATCGGCGTACTTCATGATATCATGCTCAGCGACATGAAACAAGCTAACATGCCGGACAACATGTGGGGCGAGGCCATTCAGTTTGCAGCATTGAAGAAATCTGTACACAACAACAAAATCAACAAGGATCAAAAGTCTTCATTGGAAGTTTTCTGGGGATTCGAACTCACTGAACGAATCAAGCACATACACCCTTTCGGTTGTCAAGTTGCGTTCATCAATTAGTCACGCGACGGCAAACTGGACGACCGCGCCAATATCAGTGTATACTTAGGCCACGACCGCCAGTCCAAATACTATGACGAATGCCGGATCCTCAACCTAAAGACGGGTGAAATATGTCACTCTCGTGATGTTAAATTCAATTACCACGTCTTTCCAAAATGGACTATGGTAGGCAACACCCCAGTTCCACACTTTGATACTGCTGTCACTGACATACCCACCATTCAGGAATTAACATTAGCGCTTCACCCGGATAGGTTCCCTGCCAGCAACACACACATCACCACAACAACCTCTATTGGTACACAAACAGACGAGATCGTCAACCCAGCCACAACAAATGACAATAATCTGCGGGATCTCTCAACTGCACTGCTACCTACCCCAATAACACACTCCATACCACGCCCACTTCTGCCTACGCCCAACACAACAATTCCATCGCACACTGCGCCAGCTATGGAAGATAGTATCAACACCGCATTACAACCACATATTCAGCGTCACCCAAAATCCCGTACACTTTGTGGATTATTACTCGAGTCCCGCCAGAATACAGGAACATTCAACAAACCCCACCTACCCAATAACATGCGGATGACACGCCAACGCGCCCGCCAAAGTTGACCACCACGGACCTACTGGACATAAGCCCAAAACTCACAGGGTAACCGAGAACGCTTAACTTCTCCGCCTGAGAAACAATAACTATACGTTATGCAAAAAGATAGAAGAGTATCAGGTTGGAGACAGAGTTTACACCCGTCAACGTAATTCCGATGCTACTGTATTATCATCTAAATGGATAGGACCATATATAATCTCTGTAGCTGACGTTAAAAGTGGAACCTATGAGGTTAATAAACCCGACGGTTCCAGTACTTTAAATATAGGCACTAGTCGGATTCCGACTACTGAGATTATTCTCGCAAGAAGACATGACTCTAATGCCCCTCTTGATCGTTCTGAATTTAAAGACATTATATGGAGAACGGATAAGGGAGGCTATACATATTATCATACACGCTTTATAGACGGTACAATCGCTGAGTTGACTTCATATGCTTTCGATAATCAAGACTATTTAAAAGCCGTTAATCGAAAATGGCGTAAACGCCTGCATAAGTCACAAGCTGAAAAAGATAGCATGTTTCCATCGTCTGAAGGCACGGAAGTTAAAACTTACCCGCCTACAGCATTTATCCCGAGCTTTAATGCTCACCTTTCGTATGTGCTTAAGACACTGAAGCGTAAGAAACGTCCAGTCGACCACCACGGACCTACTGGACCTAAGCCTAAAACTCACAGGGTAACCGAGAACGCTTAACTTCTCCGCCTGAGAAACAAAAACTATACGTTATGCTACTAAATGTTTTCGACCCGTTTTTTTCCTTTCTCGCTTTTTGACCCATAATCAGCTTGAGTGAACAGCTTGCTTCTCCTGGGTCTCAAAGCTGGGTGGGGGCTGTGTAATAGCCGGGCCTCCACATTAGACTCTTATGTTATAAACGTACTCTTAAGCAGTATGTAAACTATAAAGGTACTCTTAATAGTACGAGGAACTTAAATTTCCTAAATGGTTTTTAACGGTTTTATTAATTAATACCTTTTCCATTTTACAGATCAGATATTTGGACAAGGCCATTAAAAGGCCCCAGTAAAATACCAAAACATAGGATTTGGTCTAGTTCTATTAATAGAACTATATTTACTTTCCAAATCTATTTAAATCTGAATACTTCGGTAGCAAGATGGCTCAACCGAACATAGGTTTCTAAGGACTATTAGCGTTGCTTAGTTTATCCTCCGTTCAGCCAACCAGATGTGCCAGTCTGATGAAGGCTAAGTCGGTAATTCTTGATAAGTGGCAAGTTATTGGTTAATGCAATAACTATGGACATCAGGAGTATTTTTCTTTTTTCTTTTCTTTTTGTCTAAAGATATGATTTTATGAGTCTCTCGGATTCGCCCCAACGAAACGTACCATAATTTCTAATAGGGCGACAACGAAACATACCATGGTTTCTAATAGAGCGACAACGAAACACCAAATAAAATTCTTCGGCGAAAGCAGTACTGAGAAGATTATATATAGGCAATGTCTCAGCCTCACAATCCTTCAGAGTATTGCTGTTTTCACGAGGCAAACCTAACTTTACTAAAAGACTAATTATGTATATTTTGCTTTAATTTCATTCGATCTTTAGAAGACTTTATTACGTTTAACTACTCTAAGACGTCAATATTGCCTTAACAGACCGAATCTTACACCCCCAATTGCCGATGCTGTCTCTGACGCCGACTATGCTTCCTGCCCGGACACCAGACGCTCCACAACAGGCTCTATCCTACGAATCAACCACATACTCGTAGCGTGGAAGTCTCATCGGCAGAAAACCATCTCTACTAGGTCTGTGGAATCAGAATATTTTGCTGCGTCCGAGGCCGCCAAACATATTCAATGGCTTCGAAATACTCTCGAGGAACTCGGCTTCTCTCAGCAGACCCCTACCGTATTACAGTGCGATAACAAATCAGCGATACATGCCATTACATCCACTGGTCCTACGAAGCACCTTAAACACATCGATGCTCGCGTACAACATATCAAGGAACTCCAGGAAAGCGGGGTCATTCGAGTCGAATACGTCACTTCCGCGGATAACCTAACAATATTTAACCAAAAACACTGCACGTCCTACACACTCGCGACATACCCGCACGCTATTGCGAGAGGTTCCGCCCGAGCCCGAGACTGTCTCCGAGAATCAATCCAGGGGAGACTTAGCATAAGATTTCATTCTCTTGATTCTACATCTACTGTTTTCAGGGGAGTGTTAGCCATATCAAACTAGCAGATATTTATCTCAAGAATATATATAGTTCGGTACGTGAACTGAACGGTGTCATCAATATACTGACACCATGTCAAAAGCAAAAGAGGCTCCCGCCCTGAGCGGTAGAGCCCTATAAGACTCTCACTAAGAGAGTTAAATGAAGTTACTTCTTATCAAGTTATGTTCGTTATCCTCCCACTTATCGGATACTGTATATCTTTGCTGTATCAGATATGTATGAACCGGATGCGGGACAAAAGATCGCCGAAGTTTGCAAACAAACAGTAATAACTTATGACGCAGTGTATAGTTCCAACTAGGTGTAGTAAAAAAGGTGAATGTCCTAATTTAAATCATTTACCTAATTTACTAGAAAACCGGGAAGGTCGCGAGTTTTATATTTGTCTTGGGTGCCAATCAAATGGTACTAGGCCAGCACTATTGCCCAGCGCGGAAAGTTCAGAGAAACCCGCTCAGAAGTGGTGATCACAGCGTGAAATGTTCAGAGAAGTCCTCCCAGGAGCGGATCGTGCGGACGAAATTGAAGTACTCGCGACACTTCCAGTTTTGTAGTAAAGTAGGTGAATGACTCAACCAATCAACCTAGTTCTATATTAGTTGGTTGAGTCATTCATCTACTTTACTACGGAGGTGTTTATCCGCAATTTGTTTTTCGTGCCATCTGTAGACCACTAAGAACTTGGTGCCCTTTCAATATTTTTTTCTTTTCTTCGTCTAAGGATCGTGCGAACGAACTTGAAGTACTCGCGACACTTCCAGTTTTGTAGTAAAGTAGGTGAATGACTCAACCAATCAACCTAGTACTAGATTAGTTGATTGAGTCATTCATCTACTTTACTACATAGGTGTTTATCCGCAATTTGTTTTTCGTGCCATCCGTAGACAACTAAGGACTTAGTGCCCTCTCAAAAAAAAAAAATTTCTTCTTCTAATATATTCATAGTTTTTCATCACCCGCAGGGTCATAAACGCTGTTATGCGTATTTTGTACGTGAATTGTGGAATTCTGTCAAAACTGGAAATTTCGGAATATACTGAGGACTTTCAAATAGCAGACATCCCCATATCTGATGGACCAATGAATATTTATCTTTAGAATCTTCAATTGTATTGGTCAATTTTGGAATATACGACTTAGATAGTTATAATGTCGTTAATTCGTACTGCATTCTTATACTAAATACTAATTTAGGACTACTGCCACTGTCGTATTTAACTGTGATTACTTCTATGAAGTGTGGCGAGGAGAACGGGTCTAAAACGGCGAAGCCTACTGAGCTCGGCTCACCCTCTGTGGGTAGTCATATTTACAAGTTATTTAATTGTTCTTTGTGGTGTGTAGAACCCCTATATACGTATGGTGTATTCTAATATTCACTTAATTTTCAAAGGTATGCTTATATGTGAGTAAAATATGGATGCTCGCGATTGCGATGTGTGTTAAAAACAGCGTTGATGTATTTTACCGCAGAATGTAGTACTACACATATAACTTCAAATATTTTACTTTATCCCTGACAGCCAATACTCCATTGCGTTGCTCCATCGAATTCGCTCGACGAATATCTCGTTTTAGAATAATGTGATAGTGTATCAAAGCTGCTTTCGTAGAGTCGGGATAATGTTGGGAGCGTGGGTCGATGGTTTCATCAGATTGCTATTTCCATGTACGTGTTGCATGTCGTTTCACCTGGGCGACAGCATCACTAGGAACACAAAGGCGGATAAAACTGGTGGAATTTCCGCGGCGATTTGGTTGAGAAACTAGTTTGGACGGAAGGTGCCAAAGAAAGTGATGGCATTTGAGGTGCGTTTGGGCATTCCAGTAATTTTCAAATAATTATTGGGATGGGGGCTTGTCATTAGGGAAAGTTGCCCGGAAGAACAGCCATACCGGAGTTATGTCATTCATTTTGTGGAGAGATTTGTCCGGCATCGGGTAGCCCATCACTTTTGTCAAAAGGTGTACGGGTACTGGCGGCTGCAGTAGGGGCTGTGAAGCTAGTGGGGTCAATCATTTTATGGGGCTCGGTTTTGCGGGTTTGCCCATTTTTGAGCAGTAGCTGGGAGGCTCACTGCTGCTATTGGGCGCCCTTGACCGCGGTCTTTTTACTAGCGGAGCAGGCGGGCTTGTGGAGCCAAATCGGAAGGTATTAGGTGTGCCATCATTTAGAGGTGCACAGGTTTGGGATTTAACGTCCCGGAGTTTGGATTCGAGGTTGTTCACTTTGGCACAAAGTTTAATGAGCATTTGGTGGGCAAATCGTCACGGAGTTAATTTGCTCGATGTAGAAATAGCGAGTTCCTAATAGTAGTTGCACAGTTAACGTATATTAAAAACGTATAAACATAATAACGTTTATACTTATAATACTGGAATATGTTTAACGAATTGGACATGAACAAGAAATGAGAAATTCAAGATTCTGAACATGTGACAGTACTCAGTAGAGTATGGGACTCTACTGTGGACAACTAGGTGGTTTTCTAAATATAGATTGGGTTTTCCACTGAAATTAGAATTGTACGGAATGAAATGATATTTAGTCTTAGTAACTAAAACATAAATAAATCTAGACCGAAGTAGTGAGTGGTTAGAGCGGAGCATATAGACAATAATCTCAGTCTAAAATCCCCTAATCTTTTGCTCATTACCAAGGGATGAAGCTAAACTTATTTAACATTTTGCATTTAAACGTATTAACGTATCGTCTTAATAACATAAACGTCTTGGTATCGAATAGTCAGCCTAGAGGAGACCGACTTTTACATATTTTTAAGTTTATATACGCTATCGATATTATGACGAAAGTAAAAAAATAAGGCAGTAAATGTAGCTAAGGCTACAAACGTGAAAGGGTTTACTGTAGGCGATGAAAAGCAGAAAACACCCCCGGCACCATCAGTGGAAGCTGAAGCAACTGAGATCACGCCGGTACAACCGGTACCAACTCTGACTAAACGGAAACGTAAGAAGTTGGTTGACTCGGTTGTAGGTGCATCCGGAGGTAATGTGACTACGGAGCCACAGAAGCCACCAGCGAAGAAGGCGAAATCTCGAAAAGGAAAAGCCGGGAAAACGCAATTCTCGGAAAATTCAACTGTGGAGGAAGTGCGACATGCACTGGAATCAGATGTATCATCCCCACCAGTGGACACGCGCACAGCACGTAGGTAAAATCCTACCTATCATATGATAGCAAGAGATAGGAGTGCCTTCCTGAAGAACTACCAACCAATGGTACATGAATTGAGACATACTAAGCAGCGGAAGAAAAAGCAAGCCGCAGCGAAGGATCAAAGTCATGGTGAATCAGGGGAGGATGACTCGGAAGATGAGCCAATAGCACAAACACTGTTGGATCAACTCCAAATCAACGTAACGGAAGAACAACTGCGTTTCGTGGATATAGGTCCGGATAATGTGGACCATACGCTTCACCATCAGGACGACGATTCAGACACCAGGTTGGATTCACAATTCCTGCGTTTACCCAAAACACCACTCCGACCGGCTTGGCGACAGAACTTTGATCTGAGCCATCCATATTAGACTCAGATTGATATACAAAAGAGGGTCAACGAGAGTTGATCTGTCAGCGGGCCAACCGAGCATGGGTGTTTCGAAATACGTATGGAACGTACTTTCCGGACGTAATGAAGACCAACCCGGAAGGTACCATCTCACCGAGGTATGTGATGAATGCAGCGGTAAGAAAGTTTGGGTACGATTTGTTTAGGGGTTCTAAATATTACAATTGGCTAATATCAATGAAAACTGACGAAGGTAAGCAAGCACGCAAATATTGCCGTCAGTTTCAAAAGATACTACCGAAGGTATTCGGAACTAGGAGAGATGTAATTATTGCACACTTAATATGGTACGCAATTCGGGATCTTCTTGGAGACCTTCCCGACTTGATATCAAGCCATTTGGCACTCTATCAAGCCATATTGGCGTTTGAGATATTGTCAGACAATGGAGGGGCAAACAGAATCCAATCTTCGTCATCCGAAGCTCAATCTTCTCCTGGATTGGACGCAACAGCATTGTCGCGAATGGCATCTGAACAGAAGCCTAATCCAAATCCACCACCGTAAGGAAATCCACAGAGTGCCCCAGAGGTATTTCCGAAGGACAAACCGACCGAAGAGCCTAAACCTGACCAGGTGGAAGCTAGAAAATCTTTGTCATCGGGAGACAGCTCGCCCCCAGCGACTATCCCAACGACGACAAAAGATGCTGTCCCATCAGAAGCGTTCATTCACATTGAACAGGTCGATGGATCAAAGGATGAGGCAGACAACTGACTGCATGGTCAGATGCAGTTAGAAAAGAAGGGATCAGATCACTCTAGTAGTGATATGAAAATTGTTGAATTCACTGTTCAAATGAACAAGGCTGAGGCAGCTTCACTCGAGGCGATGGATCTAGGTAGGATTGATGCCGCTAGTCTTTATATAACAATGGCTACGCACTTCCAGACTAAGATTGATTCAGAACTAAGAGTGATTCAGACCGAGAAGGCTGTGGAAGGCAAGAAGTTCGTAAAGGACATAGGTAAACTACCAACGACATACAGATCTGATCGAAAGGACCGAAAGGATCCAATCGATACTAGCAGTCTGGCGTTGTTATCTAGGTCTTTGAAAGAGTTTGGACAGATTAAGCTTACAGCCAATCTACGGAAGAACCTATGGTTCGAAGCAGCGCAGTAGAGCTTTAAGCCGTCCTCTTACAAGTCCAACAAGTTAGAGAAGGCGAAACAAGCGATCACTAAGCTGAAAACGTGGAAAGAGCAGAGTGAGATGATAGTCCATTTATTTTCGACGGACCCTCGACCGGAATTGCTTGTATCGATCATGATACCACCGGAAGAAGGAACGCCGGTGTCCCATTACTTATTAGAGTTGGACACACACATGTCACGGGCACAGACTCAGGAGATGTCACCTGATAAGCTATCCATGTGTGTACTATGGGTGCAGACAATCTTTTAGTCAAACCTACATAGGAGAGATCAAGAGATCCTGTACGCTGATATGCATCAATCTTACCCGGATAAGGTACGAGAGATCTCCATCGAAGGACCTACCTACGGCATAATGAAGCTAGCGGACTTAACCTGAGCTGAGTTTCACTCGAGAGCGGATCAGACGTTTACCAAACGCCCTAGTTCCGTGGTGATAGTCACTAATGCTCAGAGGAAGGTCGGCGGCAATCTTACCGGGGGATCAGGCAATGGTCGAGACTCTCAGTCCGCTAATGGAGGTCAGAAGGTATACAAAGGGGGTGACAAGGGTGGCAATAAGATCAAAAAAACAAATGGTTCTGAAAGCCACAAGAACAATGTCATCCCTAAGGGTAACCAGACCAACAGAAATGGGCCGCCGGCAGCCAACCCTAAGCCCAGGCATAGGGAGATCAAGAACTGTAGTGAGACTGATTGCAATTGGCGAATGACCCAACATGAGCCGAATGGCGGATGGAATGGAAGGCACGCATAAAAGTGTAAGCACTTTATCGAGAAGTGTGTCGACTGTACCGGGACTGGAGGTTACCACAAGCATACTTGCAAGGCGAAACCAAAAGTTGAAGTTAAGTGACAAACATACCGGGTATTGTCATTAAGACAAAAGGACGCACCTCAAGACGAGCGTGCAATCTTATATACGAGTTAACGGACATGGAATAAAAGCGTTGCTGGATCCGGGCTCGCAAATTTCATGTATATCCTCTAGATTCTGTAAAATAACAGACGTAACTCGTAAGTCAGAGCCAACTATGTTGAAACTGGCTGATGAAAGAGAAATCACTTGCAGAGAAATAGCAATCGATCTTAGGTTTACATTGACAGACCAACGTACTATAGTTGTCATATGTAACACTTCACCAGACTATGATCTCATAGTAGGTATGAGTGATTTATTGTCATTAGGTATCACAATTACATGCTTACCTACTAAGATTGAACCACAGAAGAATCAGTCGGACGATAACTTGTTGAAACCGATATATAAACCTTCGAAGACTGTGAAGGAGATGATCCCTCACTTCACAGAGAAACTCAAGGACTTGATTTTCGAGAACGACAAGATCCAGATCACTGACTGGGCTAAGTTCAAATTCAATAACGGATACGTTAGTCTAGACCTGACGAGAGTAGATTTCTCGAAGCTTAAGTGTCCTACAAGTAACTGTATTGCATAGCGTCATGAGCAGGTCGTACGAGAACAGGTTAAAGCATGATTAGATGACGGAGTGATCGCAGTCAACTACGAGCCGACTCCCGCAACCTAGCGCTTTTAGCCGTCGACCAATTCAACTCTAACGGGACGCTGAAGAAAGTTCGGGTGTGTTTGGATATGAGTCCAATTAACGCTTTGATACCGACACACAACTTTCACTTACCAAGGATAAACGAACTACTCAGGCGCATGGAGGGAGCTAAGATACTCTCCATTATCAACCTGAAGCAGGGCTACCACCAGATGAAGATCTACAAACCACACCGGAAGTATTTCACCTTTACCTGGGAGGGTCAGCAATATTCGTTTAAAGGTGCCCCCTTTGGGTTACACATGTTACCTGCGTTCTTTCAACAAATTATGCAAGACTTGTTTAGGGACATGGACAATGTACAAGTATACATTGATGACATTGTGGTATTCACCAAAACCAAAGAGAAGCATGAAAGGGTTGTGCGAGAGGTTCTATGCAGACTCAACATGCACAACTTTAAGGTCAACAGCAAGAAACGTCACTTCGGTGGTAACGAGATTCAGCTGTTGGGTTACCGAGTATCCGGGGATGGAATCATGATCGATCCCGGGAAGGTCGACCACTTGCTAGACTGGAGAACTTCTACCACGGGTAAGGATGTCAACAGCATGTGCGGATTCGGCAACTTTTTGTCTGACGGAGTACCACACCTGGCAAGTTATTTAAAGCCCTTTGGACATTTGAGATGTCATAAAAGGCAAACAAGGCGCACTGTGGACCAAAGACTGTGATGACGCATTATTCCATTCATGGTAGCAACAGATGCGTCCGACATGGCACTCGGTGGCGTCTTGTATCAAATGATTGATGGGAAACCAAGATATGTACAGTTCTTTAGCAGGGCTATGAATTCGTCTCAGATCAATTACCCAAACGTGCAATAAGAGCTTTTGGCTATTGTTACTGCACTCACTCATTTTAAGGACTATCTATATGGCACGCACTTTAACGTGCTATGTGATCAGAAGTCATTGCAACACCTAAAGGACATGAAGCCTAACTCACAGTTAGTCAGTCAGTGGCATGACACGATCGCGAAATTTTCTTTCGGCATAACACGTATACCGGGTATTCACAATCACTTACCCGACATGTTGTCTCGCTTCGTACCAGACTTTAAAAAGATGGTTAGGAAGTTACTAGCTACATATTGGATGACCAATTCTAGGTGGTGTAGAAATACGGCCTCCGGTCAGTCTAAAATATCAAGATCAATTGAGATAATACATTGGTTTTTATTTGTACTTTAAATAATTTAATACAAGCTCTTTTTCCAATATTTCCAAAGTGTTCTAAATTCACTTTGATGGCTCCAATAGCCTTTTTCTTTTTTTAACTTTTCTTCAGATGAAACCTAGTAATTTCCATCGAAGTTTACATATTTTTCAGTTATTTAGTAGTTACAGTAGTGTACTGCTTCTAGACTGTCTAACATCGATTTACTATCCAGCAAATACTATGGCTAAGGGTACTTCTAAAGGCAAGGGAGCCGCTAGCTCTAAGCCTGCTAAGCCTGCCGAGGTTCCTGAGGTCCCTGTGGAAACACCTAGCCTGTTTGGAGTTGAGCCTGCCGAGGAAACTGTTGGGGAAGCCAATTCTGAGGTTGGTACAGAGGATAATTCTGAGGATGACTCGTCGGATCCTAAAGCCTTGGAAGAAGAGGTATCTACTGCCGCGGAAAGGCTCGCCAGCGTCCGTGTATCACCTGGGAGTGAAGCTCAGGACCCCAACTTGCCCCCTGACCACGTGCCGTCAAATATTGGGGATAAACGTCGAAAGGCTGGAAAATTCGTGGATACGAATGTCGGGGACATTATAACTCCACATCTAAAGGACACTCCTGCACAAATCCGGAGTGAAAAGGAAGTATTGGACCTGTCC
>NW_014040386.1:38488-46352 GCF_001186125.1 Sphaeroforma arctica JP610 | reverse complement strand
GCCAGATTTTGGACACTATATCTTTAAGATCGCTGACAACATATATGGACCACATACCATATATATGTTTGCCGCTCATCATAATGCGCAACTGCCGAGGTATCGGACACTGGAACATCCGGAAGGAGACGGATTCCAGATAGACTTGCCTCACGAAAATGCCTGGGAAAATCCTCCATGGCTATTAATTCCACAGTTGCTAAATTATGTACACATTCAAGATGCTACCATCACGTTGTGGTGTCCCCTAAGACACTCAGATAAATGGCTACCACAGTTGATCTCAATGATACAATGTGAGCCGATCTATGTGGATAGAGAGGTAGATACCTTTCTCTACCAGGGTACCCGTGCAGTCCAAAAGTCGCCTCGGCGACATACTATTATATGTCAAATAGGTCCAGTTGGAACAACCAAGTGGACACCATCCGAGACTTTCAAGCAGAAGGTTGATGAATCCAAGATTCCACTCTTGAATCCTAAGTCTCAATCAGAGGCTGGGACAAAACAAGCACCTGCAGTATGTGTTTCCGAGATACAACCAAATTCAAAGGAATCAAAGAGGAGCGCAACACTAGCGAAAGCCTTCTACCACAAAATACGGTCTGACAGGGAAACAGCATACCAAGCAAAAACTCGATTGCTTAAGCAATTGATGAATGACTTTCTCGAGGTATATGATCATGTGACCCAACTAATGGATAGATAAAACATTAGTCGGATTCACGATGTAGAAGCTTAAGGCGAGATTGGACAAGACATCCAGGTGATGACGCGGTGGAATTCTCACCTCCTGATTTCAATGTAACAAGTAAATCGCAGGATGCGGTTCTGAAGTGGTTAAGACAAAATCATGCTTTTAAGCACATGGATAAGGTTATAACTGAAAAATATTGCAAGAGGTACGGAATCGTACACCCGAACCTCAAGCAATATATATTTTAGGTGTATCACGAATGTAACAACTGCGAAGTAAACCGGATCAAGCGCTACGGATACGCACCTTTACGCAGCGTATCAGACGACGAGCCGTGGCGCCGGGGTATCACTGGTTTGGCTGAGCTACCCACGTCCGAACACACGAAGGATAAATATGTATGTGACGTGTTTGATGTCACATCAATATATAATGTATGGTATCCGCTGAAAGATAAATCGACACAAACTGTGGCTGAGTGCATATATAAGTGCTTCGCAGATTTCGGCTGGCCAGCTATTGTATGTTCCGACAACGGTAGTGAGCTTACAGGAGATGTCATGACGACACTGTTACTCGTTGCGGGATCATGCCATAAGATGAGTGTACCTTACAAGCCTCAGACACAAGGTGCGAACGAGGTACGACACAGAAAGATGAAGGAGTTCATGCGAGCAGCACTACTTGATGATGCTGTCATGTGGCCGTACTCAATCAATTGGGTGCAGATATAGATGAACGAATCCCCTGATCCAGTCACTAGTACAACACCCGCTCACTATTTCCGGGGCCGTTATAGTGAATTACAGATCTTCTTCAACAAGGAGTCTCAAGATGATCATGTGTTACCATGGTTAGAGAAGATGCGTCAGACCAGAGATGTGGCCTATCCTTGCTTAATGGAGATGAAAGACATCGCTCTCAAGAAGAGACAAAAGCGATGGAATGATATCAAGAAAATAGTCGAGTTTGAGGTAGGCGATATAGTCAACATTATGGCTCGCAACTCCGATACAACTGTGCTTACGGCTAAATGTATTGGACCATTTATGACCTCTGTGGCCGATAAGAAGAGCGGAACGTATGAAGTTAACAACGTTGACGGCTCTAGTGCCTTTAATATCGGGTCACAACGAATCCCTACGACAGAGATCATCCTTCGTCGCACACGTGAAGCTACTACACCTCTTATGTCTTACGGGTTTATGAAAATTCTAGGGAAGTACAAACATGAGGATATGACATATCGCCGATGGAGCACAGTATGATCTGTCACCGCCAGCATTCGATGATCCGGATGTACTAAAGGCTTTTAATAAGAAGTTTCACAAACGCTTACACAAAAATATGGCTGATGCAGAAACAATCTTACCATCAAATAAGCGACCCGAAGTGGTTAAGATCTACCCACAGACATCATACATTCCCAACTTTAAACAGCATGGAATGTACGTACCTCCAAAAGGCATTAAGAAACGTCCCATCCACTATCGGGGACCACAAGGGCCAAAGCCCAAACGTAATAGACTAACCGAGTAACTTAAAACGTCTAAGTATACTTTATCTAAGAGAATATAACATAAGCATTGAGGCCGTTATATGATCGAAACCCGTTTCTTTTCTTTTCGCTTGTACAGTTCATGTGAGCTTTTTGAGTCTATGCGCTAATACCGCGTATAAGCCAACATTGTAATTTTCAAGCTGAGGGGGGAATATGTAAAAATAGCGGGTTCCTAATAGTGGTTGCACAGTTAACGTATATAATAAACGTATAAGAGCATTAACGTTTATACTTATAATACTGGAATACGTTTAACGAATTGGACATGAACAAGAAGTGAGAAATTCAAGATTCTGAACATGTGACAGTACTCAGTAGAGTATGAGACTCTACTGTGGACAATTAGCTGGTTTTCCGAATATAGATTGGTTTTTCCACTGAAATTATTATTGTACATAATACAGGAACGACATCAATCTGACACCTGAAAATGTCACTTTGGGAATCTCTAATTAATGGGAGTACCATGAGAGAGGGACTCAGGCATGAAATGGTTGTTGGTACCGACCTATGACCAGGTAGAGAAAGGTATCTACCTCTCTATCCACATAGATCGGCTCACATTGTATCATTGGGATCAACTGTGGTAGCCATTTATCTGAGTGTCTTAGGGGACACCACAACGTGATGGTAGCATCTTGAATATGTACATAATTTAGCAACTGTGGTATTTGTGCAAAACTTCCAACTCTCTTAGTTCCGAATACCTTCGGTAGTATCTTTTGAAACTGACGGCAATATTTGCTTGCTTGCTTACCTTCGTCAGTTTTCATTGATATTAGTCGATTGTAATATTTAAAATCCCTAAACAAATCGTACCCAAACTTTCTTACCGCTGCATTCATCACATACCTCGGTGAGATGGTACCATCCGGTTTGGTCTTCATTACGTCCGGAAAGTACGTTCCATACGTATTTCGAAACACCCATACCCGGTTGGCCCGCTGACGGATGAACTCTCGTTGACCCTCTTTTGTATATCAATCTGAGTCTAATATGGATGGCTCAGATCAAAGTTCTGTTGCCAAGCCGGTCGGAGTGGTGTTATGGGTAAGCGCAGGAATTGTGAATCCAACCTGGTGTCTGAATCGTCGTCCTGATTGTGAAGCGTATGGTCCACATCATCGGGACCTATATCCACGAAACGCAGTTGTTCTTCCGTTACGTTGATTTGGAGTTGATCCAACAGTGTTTGTGCTATTGGCTCATCTTCCGAGTCATCCTCCCCTGATTAATCATGACTTTGATCCTTCGCTGCGGCTTGCCTTTTCTTCCGCTACTTAGTAGGTCTCAATTCATGTACCTTTGGTTGGTACTTCTTCAGGAAGGCTCTCATATCCCTTGCTATCATGTGATACGTAGAATATTTTAATTTCTTAAGTTGGACTTAAAGGTATTTTATTGGTTAGTTTGATTAGATAATTGTCTCGAGGCGTGAAATGTAAACTATGCGTTCAATGAAATGATATTTAGTCTTAGTAACTAAAGCATAAATAAATCTAGACCGAAGTCGTGAGTGATTAGAGCGAAGCATATAGACAACAGTCTCAGTCTAAATCCCCTAAACGTTTGCTCATTACCAAGGGCTGAAGCTAAACTTATTTAATATTTTGCATTTTAACGTATTAACATATTGTCTCATTAACGTAAACGTCTTGGTATCGTATAGTTAGCCTAGAGGAGACCGACTTTTACATCGAGCTCTTCGAAGCTTCTCAAAGATCAGTTGTCAGTTGTCTCACAATGCAATGTCTGCGTATCACTAAATTTCGTTCCACATAGCACCAGTAGTTGCTTCAACACCGATTACCCTTGATGATGCATCTAATGCCTTGCTTTCCTTTGCAAGTCTGCTGTCCAACAAATGGATTCTAAAAAGGTGCAAGTCAGCATTCCGAATAGTTGCACATAGTGTATGTATGATCTGTGCAAATTTGCGCTCATTGCTTGCTCATACGCATCAAACAGACTATTGAGGGGCTGTATGTACAAGGTGTTCAAGTTTCTTTGTTTTGGCTCTCTCGTCGGCTAAAGATGCACTATATTTTTGTTCTTATATGTAGCCTTGCATACGTAGAAGATGTCATGATATATCTCTAGTTTGGACAACTTGTACTCTAACAGACGATGGCGTCAGAAGCCATAGATTGGAGACTTTGGTCATGAATGCAGCCATCTTCTTGTCTGTGTGGTTGGATGGGGGTTTTTTTTCAACGAAATCATAAGTATATAGATGGAGGTACAACATCAATGTTAGTTGCTTTCTCTTCACGTCGATTTCGTCCGCGAGATTGCTGTCGTCCCTATTAGATTCTCTTGCATAGGCCTTGCCACTGTGACGTCGAGATGTTGGAATTCTTGGTCTTGGTCTCGATATAATGGCCGCAAAGACACAATAATCTTCAGAGAAGATGCTGGTGTGCAATATTTGCTGTTAAAACAACGGCTGCTAGCTGTACGTTTTTGTCGTCAATTTTGTCAGATGATGCCATCTCGTTCGCGATTCATCTTCCTGAATGGTTTTTGGAAGTTCACGTAAAAGAGTTGGTAGTTTTGGGTTGCGTGTGCTTCTTGAAAGCAAGTAAACACTCATTCATCGTCGTTCTCGTCGTCGAAAGTGCTACTAGGTATACTGTTTTTTCGTCGTTCTTGTCGGATGATGCGATCTCATCCGCGATTCATCTTCCTGAATGGGGTTTGGAGCTTCACATAGAAGATTTTGTAGTTTTGGTCATCTTCCTGAATGTTTCTGGGAGGCTCACGTAGACGAGTTGGTAGTTCGGATTGCGTGTGCTTCTTGAAAGCAAGGTAACACGCATTCATCGTCATCCTCGTCGTCGAAGATGCTGCTAGGTATACATTTTTGTCGTCGTTCTCGTCGGATGATGCCATCTCATTCGCGATTCATCTTCCTGAATGGTTTTTTGGAGGTTCACATAGAGGAGTTTGTAGTTTTGATTAGCGTGTACTTCTTGAAAACAAAAGAACATGTATTCATCATCTTCGTCGTCGTCGAAGATGTGCTAGTCTATTTCTTCATAAGATTCTATGTGTTGTTGGTCGCTTGTAGTTTCTTGCAGCGATGAAGGTTGGTCAGCGGTCATCATGGGTATCAGCTTGTTTCGTGAGTTCGCGTCACTTTTCACGCGATTTAATATAGGATATAATCATAGCCTTCTAAAAACAAACAGAGGGCTATGGTGTAATTTAAAAAATATATATATGAACACAATTTGGCAATTTCGTTCAGTTGCGTGCAGGGGCTCCAGAACCAAAACCGCCACAGTTTGTGATAAACTAATTTGATTGGTCACTGGAATATTGCCAGAATAAATATGATAAAAAACATAAATTGAGAAAGATGTTTCATATTAAATTGCCGAAAATAGATTTTATCAGGTTTGTGGTTCACGTTTGTATGCTCTGGGTCTGAGTATGAATTTAAAAAACATGCCAAAATATAGTGATTTCATTCGCTCTACATATTAGCTAAGGTTTGGACAAGAGTGACCTGAAAATGAAAATATAGGACTATAAATTAAAATTATAAAGTACCCTACTTGAGGGAGAGACCAAGTCACCACAGAGAAGATACTTCAGAGAGAGTGAGAGAGAGTGAGAGAGTACAGAACTGAGATTCTTGTTGAGACTGTGGTGTGGGAGAGGTGCCAGCCTATGAGACATGAGTGTCTCTCTCAACTCTCAAGTCTCAACTTCAGAATTTCTCAAATGTGAAGTCTTCAGATTCTTTCGAAGACCCCAGTTCCAAACTGCGGTCAAGGCATCATCGTGTGATTTGCGCGGGTTGACTGCAAATTGCAACTGATGAAAATTGGGTCAAAACTTTGTGGTTGACTTTGCAAGCGAATTGCAAGTTTGCAACTGATGATTATAAATGCATGCGTACGTCGTATGCATATGTGTATATGCACTAACGGATAAATCCTTCTCCCTAGCCAGCTGCTTGCTAGTAGTTACATCTTACGCATGATATTGTAGGGCAATATTATATATTGAGCAGGGGTTATATACATATCTTCCGACTCAATTGAGAAGCATATGCACCGTAGTTACCGTTGTGACGTGCACCGTAGCGGCCGGCATACAGCACTGTAAGGAGTAATTGCGTATGTATATAGAAACAACTCACTCAGGACGCTTTGCGAATTCTTACAGGGAATTGAAGTATATAAGTATATGCGCAAACCGTCTTTCTAACTTTAATGGGGCTTTATTTTCACTCGGGTTCGACCTGATAGCCAAAGAATTCCATACACACCTAACACATTCACTCAGCTCATTCGATTGGGGTGAACGTTCGACAATATGGCGATGCCCGAAAAAGCACCGCGCGACTATAACAGTGTGAACGGGCTACTCAACTCGATGACTAAAACCGAGTTAACTATCATACTAGACTTTTTACGAGAACGCAAATCAGGGAACAAACCACTGTTGGTAGACCGTATAAAGCAATGGCTACACAATGAGAAGTGTACTAGCGGGGAAAACGGAGAGAACTGGATTAGGGTCACCGAGTTGATGTACAACACGCTTGCGCCGCGGAGGGGGAAGGCGCAGGTACCACTGACGTATAATGATGGAGCTAGTAGTATAAGTAGACGTTCCACCAGCGCTGGGCCGCAGAGACAGTCACACTCACACAACGCCGCGATCAGGGCAACCTTACCATATGGTAGACCTGGCAGTATAGGTTACAACACGTATGGTAATAACAATATCCAGCCTCCACATACATACCCGAATAATCCACAGGCAAATTCGCATTCACAGTTAAATCCACAACTATACCCCGCCAGTGGGGCGACCACAGGCACTACAGCGTCACAGGGGTTACAAACCAAGTTCACCGTAAACCCATTCTTCAGACCTCTGAGAGAACTTTGTCCACCGACCAGGCTGAGTGGTTCTGGGAGCAGTGCGAATATCACACTGATGTTCAGGTTAAGCAGCGTAGAAAGAGCCTCCTTTATGGAGCTGGACTATAGGGTTATTATTAGATCTTGTACGGAACAGGCGCCGCCCGGGGTCGGCAGCGGTGAGCCGAGAAAGGTATGTTTTACTTTGTTATATGGACTAGTATGTTTTACTTTGTTATATGGACTATACTAGGGCTACTTCGATGCCGATGTTGCTCGTATTTTTGTAATAGCGGGATGCTATGTAGGCTTGTGCTTGGTGGGGAAAAGTAAATGGGCTCTGTACGTGTATGTGTATGGTTGACGAAAAGTTCTTGGTTACATATCGAAGCATCCGAGATACATTTTTTATGCCACAACTTCATGTCGAAAAGGAGCTTACACGTCGTATTTATCTGCTCTGGATCTATAGTGATATAGTTTTTATAATGCAACAATTAAACAGGTGAGTACCTGCGAGAAAATTGAAGCTCAGACTTTTTCAAATAGCAGGCTAGAAGAAATGCTTTTTATGTGCTCATACATATTCATATATAAAATCCCGTATATCAAATACATTATATTTACACACGTATGCACACGCACACACGTACACACACGGACACACGTATACGCACACCGACACACATATACACATACGAATATATATAAATATATACATACATA
>NW_014040386.1:16668-25737 GCF_001186125.1 Sphaeroforma arctica JP610 | reverse complement strand
TCATGTGTTTAAATATACGTATCACGCGCACTCGCTCACTCACTTACACGCATACACAGACACATGTATGTACCTATCTACACACACAAACACTATATATATCGCACACACACAAGCACACACTATATATATATACATATATATATATATATTATATATATATATATATATATACATACCACGCACAAATACCTACACACAAGAAAACTATATATTTATATATATATATGTATTTTTAATATATATATATATATATATATACACTTGTGCAAAGACATTCTCAAGTGCGTATGTAGACGTGATTAAGTTATCGACGAGGTTTCTGCATGTACGATGCTCTTTTCATATTTTGTAGTTGTGCTCCTCTCTAAGATAACTGCTCATCAGTTTATCGTCTTTTTGGATTCTTGCACGGGAAAGTATGTGTAAGGGTGGTCGTCTGTGTTTTAATTTACTTTGAACACAATTATGCTCTTTTCAGATGACTGTGTAGACTATTTATGCTTGTGTACATCTATCTGCCTATATTACTAAACCTCCAGTCAGGGTGTTTCGGAAAATTCTGTATGTTTATATATAACTTAAGTATGTCTCCGTATATGTTCTATGTCCATTGATTTGAGACTATAGGGAAGTAGTCGTGTGTTTAGAGTATCCACGATTTGCACACATATGCCACATACACATGTCACACCCACACAGGCATAAATATTATACATATAAAACATGTGCACGCATACACACAGCATTTGCGTATAAATGTATTTTCTAGGTGCATGCCTGTATAAGGTCAACTGTACAAGTAAACACACTTAGTATTCATTATTGTGCGCCAGTGTGCGTAGTGTTATCGCACAAACCCACATACGTATATACATCTACACACAAAATTGGTCCCAATTTCCTCGTCATCTTGCATATTCTGTGGGATAGCGAGTCTGGCGGGAGTGAGTATCTGTCGCCTATAGGTCTTTGCACACCGAGCCCACATACCTTTTTGTCTGTGCTTGTGTATTGTTATTCTCAAACTCAACGGACATACTACCAGGCCATGTATTTAAGTATTCCTATACATGTAGTGTATTTTGTATTTTACTGGACATGCTAACGGGCGCATTGTGAAGCTCTCGCTGTGTAGGTACGTCACATTATAGACCTATAGAGGCATGCAGTTACCTCGTCGTCATTCATGTGTTCACGCGTGAACCTGTCACACGAAACACATACCGAGTCTTGAGGCGTTTATTGGTTTGTATTGCTTATCACTCACACTATCCTATTATGCGAACAACCCCTTCCTTTCCACAGTAAACAGTGGGTCTGGTCTCTCGCCTTACTCGCAACAGTTCGCCGGCCTAGACTTCAGCATCAACGAGACAGACTCAGGCACAGACTTCCTGTTCGAGGAGGATGCGCAGAAGAAGAAGCGCTCATGGGGTGAGACTATCTTCTACGCCACTGGCACGTCATACCTGAGTGGGCAGGTGATTGGAAGTGCCTGGGGTGTGATGGAAGGTCTTCGCAATCCGGATGCGGTGACGCAGCGCCTGAAGATTAACAGTGTGCTCAATAGCGTCACCCGACGTGGGCCGTTTATGGGCAACTTTGCGGCTGTTCTGGGTAAGCGTGGTTGATCTGTACTAGTACAAGTATTGACGTTTGGGGGATATAGGGGGGAAAGTATCCGAGAAAGCGCAGTCGTTTGAAATTGCTTTGGAATGAAAGAGTGCCCACTTCACACAGATTCGATGAATGGAAGAGTGTCATCCATTTCACTAGTAGAGTCATTAGTTTGTGTATGTGGCTCCAACTACATACTTTCACTGAACAGTTGATTCTGGGTTGATTGATATATGCCCTCTCGTTGCTCTTTTGGTTCTCTTGTTGCACCTGCGATTCACACCATATCATGCCTAGCTAACAATATGCTTGTAATTTCATATATCCCACTACAGCTCTCATGTACACCATCATCGACGGATCTGTCATCAAGGTGCGTGGAGGTACTGACGATGTCATCAACACTGTGGGTTCTGGTGCTGCTGCTGGTGCCCTTTTCCGAGCTACCGGTATGTACCAGTAACAACCGTGGAGAGCGGGTAGTATGTATGTACGCGCATCTGTAGATATATAAGTCAACTATCTCTGAATATAGGCATGGTTGGTGTGGTGCATGGTCGAGGCCGAGTTTGTTGCTTCTACCTGCATGTCAGATTGGTGTTGAGATACTACACACCATGTTCATTTCTGATTTGCGCATTCCCTTTCCTATTTTGCGCACTTCTGTGCGTGCGCGTTTGTGCAAGGGGGTGTGTGGGTGCATATCTATGTTGGTGTTTCATCGACACTCGCGCATAGTCCTCCTCAAACACTGAATGCGGAGGCTATGCCACGCGCAAGGTGCTTTGCCTGTTACCTGTCACGCTCAGTGCACATCTCTATACAATACTATACTTCATACCGCAAATTATCTATTATATTCAATTACCGAGTATATTTCCATCGAGCTGTGTGTTCGCCCGTGTTGGATAGGTTGGTGAAACTGATATGTTCTACATTCCTCCTTCTTTTCCCGTTTCAGCTGGGGGTCGTGCGATCGGTTTGGGAGCGCTGGTGGGTGCAGGTGTGGCCGGTGCCGCCGTAGCTCTGCGTCAAGTTCTAACGGAGCGAAGAAACATATAAATGTACCTGAATATGCACAAATCATGTACATATGTATGACGATACATGCAAATCCTTAGTTAACTTTGTATATAAATAGGCCAGATGTCTCTCATCACATACGATTGTAAGAGGGGCTGTGGTCGTCCACCCATACACCAAAATAGCCTATTTAATACGCACTTAGATTACGACCATAAAATTCAATATGTCTGGAATATTGAAAACCAGAACCAGAACCAAAACCAGAACCGCTGTCACTCGCCTATGTCTGTTACTCCTCTGTAAATCGGGATACAGATGACCAATCGATGTTTTGCACAACTGTACGCCTCTAGTAGTATGAGCTGTTGTCAAATAGAAAATGGCCTTGTGTTGTGCACACAGTTGTATCTGAATGGTTCTCATTAGTAATGTCGGTGTTTGTCGAGTTCGTACAAGATTGTTTAAAAGAAATGGGCGGGACGTGGCTAGAAATTGCCAATTTACAGGCCACCCACGCAATCATAAGCAAGTGAAAGCGAATAAGAAGCTTTGCCAAGCACGCCTTATATATATATATATATATATATGTATATATATATATATATATATTTACGCAGTCAAAGGAGAGACTTGCGAGAGCCTATATGTATATTTTAAGTCGAACCAGAGATCCTGATTCTGTGGTTGAGAATAGTATTTTATGTGTCAAAACCAATCACAAAACTTCAGGTCAAGATATGGAATGGTATTGACTTTATTCTGAACGCGATGTTAAACGGAGGGTGCAAACTGTAAAGGACATCGCAAGTGGAAGTAACAACCCCACAATCCATCCTCAACAGATCAATGCAAAAACGAATTTTGTCGCCCGCCATATTAAATTTTGTGTCAAATCCTTTTATTGGTCTCAGAGACTAGTCTATCTCGTTAAAACTCGAAGAAAGACACTGGCAGATATTTATATAAATATATTTAGCATCCACATCCATCTTTCTTCTCTTCACGTGTATCCAGCCTTACACTCGGGTACTCATTTGTTGGGGGAAGGGGCATATCCAATTCCTGCAGTCGATGAAGGGGTTGTACGTGCGAATCACGAGTGTTTAATGAGTTCCCATTCAGATGTGGTTCTCGAGTAACCAAGTTTCTGTTATCCGAAGACTGCGCACATGATCGCGATGTTCCTTAGCCTACTCGGAAGGCAAGCGTAATTGACTCAATTGTGTCGATGTGGATGTGCACAGGTTGTACCAGGGACATCGAGCCATGGTTAGCTGAAACAAAGGGCACCTAATACGCATACCACATCGTATTGGCCATCGATATGCGCCGTTTCAAACAGCGATACCAAATACTGAGTTGAGTGATCGGGCAAGAAGTGCAAGTGTACTCAAGTGTAGCGCTTGAAGGAACCTCTTTACCAGTCTCTTACACCCAGTCCTGGCAGGCCCGATTCTTCTATGGTAGGGGCGTATTCAACCACAGAAATATGTAGTGAAATATATAGTATGTATGCTATCTGCCCGGTATGTGAAGATATGAGAAGGACACACCCACCTGTTCTAACGCAGACTTCGCAATAGCTTCGAAGGCCTTTTGTACGTTCACATCGTCTTTCGCACTGGTAATAAAGTGTGGCAGATTACCGTTTTCCTGTGACCAGTCCATGTAGTCTTCTTCCGTGACCTGATGATGACCAAATCAAAAGGCATTATCAGATAGACTCCAGATGAATTACAAGTAAGCAATATATATACATCTGTATATATATATATATATATATATAAATATATATTTATATATAAATATATATATAAACATATATTTCTATACATATATATATATACTTATATTTCTATACATATATATTTTTATAAATATATATATATACACACACACACACACACGATATATATATATATTTATATATATAGATATATAGATATATATACATATACATAATATATACATACACATACATACATACATACATACATATAAATATATACATATACGTATACATATACATATACATAAATATAAATTTATATATATATATATATATACGTATACATTATTATTATATTATTATATTATATATATATATATATATATTGGTTGGTGTATGGTGTGTGTGTGTGTGTGGGGGGGGTGACGGGTCGAATAAATGTGCCTCCACAGAGACTACATGGTTCACGCATTCTAATATCCGATACACGTGCACCAACAAATGTGGATCGACTGTGTTCGCAAATTTATACAATTGAAGCGCACGAACATATAACGAGCAATGGGGAGGGCTGGAATACAGCAGAACGTAGGAAGCGACAGAACAATTACCATACGTCCAAGGTCTCAATTTAACATGTACCATTCGTTCGCTGATATCCGTTCAATGCGGATATACCACGCGTTTTGCAGCTAATTGATGCCATACCTGGTGATCTGGCAAGTCTGACTTATTGCCGAGGATATATATGGGGAAGGTTCCGTCATCCTGGATGCTAGAAAAAAAAAAACCAGGTAATTAACATGAGGCGTGTGAGAATCACGCATCTATTTGTGAAAATGCAATCAGATGATGTCGTTGGCAGCATGTAGCATATTCCTGGAACTGACCAAAGAATAAAAATTATTGGTATTTAAACTTGCACACATATTATATATAAATATAGATATATATATATATATATATATATATTATAGATATAGAAATAGATATATATATAAGCATATATATACATACATATACAACATACATACAAATATATGCCATGAACCAGAAGATTGTGACGTAATACAGAGGTCACATTCGTATGCTATATGAAACTGTTACTTGTGAATTCATATGCTCTAAAATTGCGGTACTTAAATAGAAAACCAATATCGTCCGCGTAGCGTTGACATACGGAAGTGACGAGCCCGCTAAACAACTAGTGCCCCACCAAAAGGCCCCCTCCGTGCATATAAACACCCAGCCAATCAGAATTGACTCGAACTATACAAACAGAATCTGCATATACTTTTAAACATACCCAGCTTGTGCTAAGAACTCTTCCTTCCACATCGAGAGACTATCGAAAGTCGCGGCCACCGTGACATCGTACACCAATATACAACAGTCGGCTCCTCTGTAGAAAGCCACGCCCAAACTCTGAAACCTTTCTTGCCCTGCTGTGTCCCAAATCTATTTATAGCACAGTGTATAAAGCGCCGACAAAGCTGGTGTTAGGAGCAAGAAGCGGGGCATTTGGGACCACAAATCCAGCGTTGGTATTAAATCTAAACAGGCACTCAGTGGCCGAATCTTGGGCCATGCCAATTCTCCCAGTGCAAAAAGAGGTGTATAAAAGAGAGTGCCAGAAGAGGTGTATAAAAGAAAGTGCTAGATGAGGTGTATAAAAGAAAGTGCTAGAAGAGGTGTATAAAAGAGAGTGCTAAAAGAGGTGTATGATAGGGCTAGATGTCCACAGCAATGCTTGACATGACAGGCACCGCGCCATCTGCGGCTGATTGATAGTTACCTGGCATACAAGTATGCGTTGAAATTCTTTCTCAACAAGCAATATTACATAATATACCGAACTATCCCCCGGCGCATCTATTAACTAGGTGAATACTTAATCAAAACTTGTCAATTATAGTAAAACAAATACGCCCGTACAATTCTCGAAAGTTCTGCTATACGCTTTGGGCAGTGAGCCAATCGCTCTTTCATACAGCGACGAATAAAAACAAGGCACAGATGAAGCAGGTTTAATTCGCAACATACCTGAAGTGTTATCGCTTGTCCGTCGATGTTTACTTCTTTCGTTAGAAAATCGGCACCAATCGTGGCCTAATACCGAGTGGACAATCAAAGAAATTTCCAATAAGCGCCTGAATCACAGACTAAGAAAAAAGATGCACCTGATGACAATGGTGTATGAGGAGGATACCTCATTATTTCTGAAGTATTGAAACCTCTAAATGAGAATGAAAACCAATAGGACCCATCGCTTGATATATATCTTATTGATTAAAAAGCGCATAGATGTGCTTCCGGCCGATATTATACACCCTTGTATGTCAGGAACACATAGGCACACACACACACACACACACAGAGAGGCAGAGGCAGAGGCAGAGACAGAGACAGATATATACATAGAAACACACACACACACACACACACATATATATATATAAATCATCAGATGGACTTACTATGAAGCGATCACAGAAGTTAATCAGACTAAGTAAAATTTATAATACTCCCAGATGAGTGCCGAAGATACATCCCGCAAGGCAGACAGAGCTGTAAGATATTATCTCAGACGACAACACAACCATGCATGCGTGTTACACACACACACACTCATGAGCCTATCCAGATGGCGGGACCTCTCTGGATTCGCGTCTTACACATGTACTCCGGTAGCGATTCACTGATACACGGCACTCGTATAGAACTGTACACTACCACTGACACTGTGCCGAGCCGCACAATCGTCACTATATAGAGCCAGTACGCTTCTTCTACCACGGTTCCAATCAAACATACGAACGTATTGGACAGATACGTCGACTTGCATACCCATCTGCAACAGGACAGACAGATGCCGTTTTCAGCGGCGCACCTATGTACTATCCACACAAACGCAGCATAGGAGGCCGCACAATGAGAACATACGACATTATGTGTACAATCAGCAAACGTGCTACGAACGATGTACACGCATGCCAATCGCATACAACCACAGAGAAAGATACACACGTGCGTGCGGATTGGTACACTTCAGAAAAGATATAGGCCCGCTCAACAGGCTCTGACCGAGGGTGAAAGATAGAGAATACACGCTCAGGTGTACGTATAAATACTATGTATATCATCTATAGGAATAGGTTGTGCCTGCATGTAAATTATGTACCTTATATACGGGATTAAACTTCTTATTTATATATCTGTTCATAATGGCGGTCTTTCCCACCCCGCTATTGCCGAGGATGATCACCTATAAATATAAATGAATGAGATCATATGATAAACAGTGGTGCCCCGCGTACATGGTCGCGTTCGAAAATAACTGCATAATCTAGACCTACTATTTGAATTCGTTCAAAAGTAAATCAAAAGCAAAAACCTGTTCTCAATCGCTTCACATTTTAGGAGTTCACACTCGAAAGGTATTCATATCCCATACTAAAACATACACATAAACGGGCATATATAGTAACATACACATAAACGGGCATATATAGTAACATATTTAGTACAATGAATAGAAATATAGTAATATAGTAATGTAGTAATACATACATACATACATATATATATATATAAATAATACTACATACATACAGAACACACACACACTCTCTCTCTCACCCACCTACACACACACACACACACTCACCCACCTACACACACACACACACACACACATATATATATATATATAGATATATATATGTATATATACATTTACATTTATCATACATACATACATACATATATATATATATACAACTTATATATCTTCACACACACACACATATAGATAGATATAGATATAGATATATATATATATATATATATATATAAATATATAGACAAACACACACAAACACACACATAATATGTATATACATATATATATATGTATAAATAAGTATATATATACATATACGTACACACACACACACACACACATATATATATATATATATGTATGTATCGAAAGAATGTATGTATGTATTTATGTATGTTTGTATGTATGTACGTATATATATATATGTATATATATATATATATGTATATATATATATATATATACACCCACACACACACACACATATATATATATATACATACGTATGTATACATACATACATACATACATACATATATATATATAGGCATAAAATTGGTTTGCTATCTTCTCGACAAGTTCTAAAGCTGAGTATTCCACATCAAATAGCTATGAAGGTAAGGCCCACCCAATGTTATACGCTCATTGTGACAACTGGGCACGCTTTTTCACTGCCTGACTCTCTATCACACAACTTTGTATGAGAACCATAGTAGAATTAACCCGAAAACATCAGCTGTTCCGTGCGATCCATTTGGTTTTACTCGTTGAAGTTCATAGTGCATAGATTATAAACCAATACACAAAACCCTATATATGCAAATGTCTTATGTGGTAACAAACATTTTAAAGAATAAGAGCCTGCGTACACCCTATATATGTAACACTAATCTGCGTTTCCAGATACAACTACATAGTTGCCCGGGAAATATGCATACATTTCCCTGAGCTTCACACAAAGAAGTCATGTACAGAGATTCACATGCATACCTTGAGTAGAACTTTCCTTTGCGACATACTTGCAGGGGATATATGTGTATGTATATAGGATATGCTTCTTGTGTGGGTGTAT
>NW_014040386.1:6124-13624 GCF_001186125.1 Sphaeroforma arctica JP610 | reverse complement strand
ATGGGACTTTCGTTAAGTGAACCTGAATGGGACTTCCGTTAAGTGATCATGAATGGGACATCAGTTTTGTGATCATGAATGGATCTCCAGCTAAGTGATCCTGAATGGTGCTCCAGTTATGTGATCCTGAATGGGACATCAGTTAAGCGATCCTGAATGGATCTCCAGTTAAGTGAACCTGAGTGGAAACCAGCACCTCAATTATTGGTAGTATGCTCAGTCGACATGCGACGGGTGCAACCACAGGTGTCGTCCAAGAAATCTCAAGGGTGCCAGGCCACTAATCTTCTTAGCTGTGTATCCATACGACCATAGCTCTCAGGACTCTACATAGCAGTATGTCGGGACAGCGAATCTATTTATAGCCTAGTTTTAACAGGCGCCGTAGCCGGTACACCAGGTTGGCAATAAGTTAGAATTGTTAATTACCCAAGAGTACCATACAGCCGGACACTAGGTCCATAGTCATCTAGTCTATCATTGATCTGATTGTGGTCAACTCGTAGTTCTGGGCGCCGTCAGAGAGTCTTGCCACATATGAACGCACATTCTGTGTGTAGCTACGATGACGGGTATTGGAGAAGGACTGCATGATGTAGCTACATTCATATGTACAATGCTTGCGACCGATGTGAAGAAAGAATACGCAGCACGATGATATGTCTGCAGAGTAGTCACCTACGTCTATACGACATCACTATGATAGAAAATGCACCATATCTCATCAGATCACCTCAATCGGGATCTGCAGGACTATGGCCTACGCCGTATGAGCGCCCAAATAACAGCCCCAGTAGTTTGTGAGTGGTGAGTGGTGAACTGCTGATTGAACTGGTGCCTGGTGAGCAGTGACTCTGCTGGTGACGTGATTAGAGGTAGTATGCCTCTCGCTGAGGAATGAGGCCGAGGGTGGCAGACTGGTAGGGTGCCAGTACAGTCTGGGACTCTGAGTGGAGAACAACTTATCTCTGGGAAAGGGGTCCTGCACTGCCCTGCCGGCAGACGAAAGCTATGGATGTTTGAACTAGCTCCACGGATATATACAGAGCTACATAACAGAGAGAATCTCTTAATTGGCTGCTCATATATATACATGTGTACATCGAGCAATGCCAACCGTGAATTAGTATTCGAAGGCACGCAGCCGAGTGCCCGATGGTACACTAGTGGTTGCGTTGAGATACATCAATGTATGGGGCATTGGTGGGGTATATACATGGTCTCTATATGCGTCATACTCTGTGAAACTGCTCATGGAGCAACTCAAGCATCGATCACTTTTTTCAATCGTAGATGAGTACATATGCGGCATATTGCGGGTGCCGTGATGTGGTTGCATTGAGGTGATCAATTTTCGGCAAACTCAGTGATGCTATACGCGTGGCTGTCTATGCAAACGTTAGATAGACTGTGTATCGCCCTATGAGTCATATGGGAAGGAGCCGGAGGAACCATACCGTGACTTTAATCGAGAGACGCCACGGGGATCTGATAATTTACTGAAGTGATAGTTGTTCGGTACTTAGATGTCTTGCGCATGCACCGTTGTTATTCCGATAAAACAGCAGTACATAGTAGTCTGCACGCTCACATCAACAACGGTGAAAAGATAAATCAGCGAATAAATATATTGCTTACAAAACATGCTCTGCAAGTGTAGTGAGTGACACTTTCAGAACCCTCCTCATCATCTTTATCAATTACCGTATTTATACATTTGAAATTACCATGTTTCTACGTAAGAGAAACTCCAATGGAGAATTTCGGTGCAAATTTGGCTCATTGGCCATATGATTTGGTGATACTTCGTACACCCAGTTTGTGGTTGTCCATCTCACTCCCCAGCTCCTTGGAGTCTAACTGTATTTACGAAGGAAAGCCCCATTCCTCAAATATCCGCGTTCACATATCCTAACTCACACACATTTGGCCGACGCCCTCAATCTCGAGTTCTCAGCTCTCAGACAGTCGATGTCATACCCCTGCATGGCAATGGTGTCCAACATCGAATCCTGACAGGCATCCTCGCTGGCCTCAAAGTTCCGTTTCTTCTCGCGCATCAGCAGTTGTACCGCACTTTCCCTCGCTCTGCACGCTTCCTCCAACGCCTGTATCCTCGCACACGCCTCCACGTGTTGCTGGTGCATTTGCTGCGTCAATTCCTCTTTGATTTTCCGCACGCGCATCTCCGCCTTGACTTCCTGCTCGACCATCAACGTCTTCATATTCGTCATCATGCCCATCATATCCTGCAACATTGAGTTCGTCTGCGCCGTGGCAGCGTTCATCATCTCCACCCTCTCAGGGTTTGCCGCTACATGACCCTGGGTGATGGTATGCGTGCGTGTGAGTAACTGTTGTCCTGTTGGTTGCTGACCAAGCTGCATAGACAGTTGTTCAGCGAACGATTCCGATTGACTTCTCGCGATCGGCATATCTGGTGCACCATACTGTGGCGACCCGCTCTGCTGATATACGCTCGGCTGAGAGTATTTCCGACTACCCCCTGTACCGTTCACACGATTCGCACTCTGAGTCTGGGATGAGATAGACGTGTCTTCGCCTTGCACGTGTGACTGTGCGAGATAATTGGCTTCGGCTTGATGCGCCTTCATCGCTCGTATACGCACAGGTCCCTGTGCGTACGTCTCAGTGTGCACCACTTGCTGTGTAATCATGGGGGCACTCGGCCTGTGTCTGATGCCCAAAGGGGACTTGCTAGGCAACATTGCTAGAGACACCGGAGTCAGAGAAGTATCCGCACCGTTATGCGTCCCGCTATTGTGCCCGTAGACATTGGCTGCGCTGGCATTCAGATTCATACCAGGTGCTATCTGCTCCGGATATATGCTCGTAATGGCGTTCGCACTCGTTGGATCTTTAATACTGTGAGAAGCGTGCGTGAGCGTCACTCCGCTATCAGCTGAGGGAATTTTGCGCACAACAGTAGCCTGTTCAGAAGCTGAGAACGACCTACGAGTCGAGTAGTTGGTTCCCGAAATAACACCCACATTATGTCCATCCGGCTCTGCAAAGACACTATGTTTCCTCCGATAATGTGCACCATGTGCACTCCCTAGCAAACTCATCCGTCCGGGGGGATACTGTTCACTGTTGGATCTTGGGCTGGGCATTTGAGAGTTGTGCATAGGAGGCACCGGCGTGCGAATCCTGGGCACACTATCTGACCTCGTGCGTACAATAAAACGGCCCAGAGACTTGTTATTCGTCTTCGATGTGCGTACAGGTGAGACGTTAGCGCTGGCAGCGCACGCTGTGAACCGATTATTCGCATGGGGGCGAGTCGGTTTAGGTGAAGATGAGAAGTGCGTTGGTGATGCTTCGTCAGCAATGTTAGGCGCGCTGGTGTTGTTGTACGCTTGTTCTGTTACGTCGGAACTTTTCTCGTACAAGTCGGGTGTAGATTGCGCCCATTGTTTTTCCCTTGCTAAAGACAACGACTCACAGGAATTTGACCCCAAACTTGTTAGTGTGAATCGCCCGCTTTTTATACGCTCCATCGAGGTCGGACCAACAGCAGAGCTATTTATGTCCAGACTGTACATACTTGCACTCATCTGGACTGCCTTTAAATTTTCCTGATTAGACATATTTGGAAGCGCATCGAGATCCAACACTTTCCCCTCAAATTCCGATGAGGTACGATATGCTCTATCGGTAACGCACCACGAGCTCCGCTGGCCACTAACCAATGATGCTGGTGCATTCTTCGAACCTGCACCCTCTTGGCGAACAGATCCGAGGCTTGTTAAACTCGCATCGGAAAGAGCACGTGAACCCTGCAAATTGCCAGGTTCCAAAGTAGGATTGATATTTAAATCGTCTCCATCGACGCACGCCTCTGTCTCCTCATTCTGAGTATCCCATCCACTCGACTCCGAACCTACATTATACGCACTCGCGCCTGTCGCAGGTATAGCTTTCACCGCAGTTGTTTTCCTCTTTGTAATCCCGGACAACGCACGCCCTTTCAGGGACGTTTTTTTGGGCCTCTCATCCACTACAACTACATTGAACCGACTAGCCCTACCGGCTTTCAACCCATTGCTCGCCCTGGGCTTTACTAGTACAATGCTACCAAGCTTAGGCGTGTTTGTAGCACTCAATTTCGGCGCCAATGCATTCACAGGGATGTTACTACAAGCATCACTCAGGCTGCGTACCGCCACCTCGGGTGAACTATGCTCCATCTCTGAAGAAATATCCTCGCTCGAATATTCCTTGTCCGTCTCTGACGAAGTTTGATCGCTCGAACATTCCTTTGCGATGAACTCATTATTTGTGTGGTCCGCCACCTCTGTATCGCTACTTGAGTCGATCTCTGTACTACAACTTGCTATGCTAGCACCAGATTCATATTCAGCATCAGAATCAGGGTCTTCAACAAAGGCACTTTTAATGGCCTTTGGTTCGGCATCAGGTATACTTGCATTCACCGTCACGATTTGATCGTGCTCAACACTCCCATCCAGAGAATCATTACTAGATAATTGCTCCAGACCTGCCATATACGATGTACTGTGGTATGCTTCTGTCCGATCTTCTTCGGAACTATGATATGATTCCGTGTGTGATTCGAGCGATTCTGTGTCAAAGTCTATACAATCACTCGGTGTCTCCAGACCTGCCATATACGATGTACTGTGGTATGCTTCTGTCCGAGCTTCTTCGGAACTATGATATGATTCCGTGTGTGATTCGAGCGATTCTGTGTCAAAGTCTATACAATCACTCGGTGTTGTAAACGCTTGTGGAGTGATGTGCAACCCTACCTGCTTCAAATTCTTATCGTTCCGCAGGGTTGACACCACCTTATTAGTGACTAAGGTCATAAGTGTGATTGTTTGCTTCTGCGCGTTTGTTATCTGTGCTATTGAGCTACAAAACACTCAACTCAGCTATATCTATAAATTCATATATGTGAAAGTACTATGGCCTCAGTGCACGAGAACTTCAGCATGGAGGTAAAGAAGCATTAAATATAAGTAAAGAAGAAAGTGTATACTGGATGTATTATTTTAGTGTTGCCTATTAAAAGTGTACTGTAATTTGAACGACATACGGTCCGGTAACACATACTATATTACTATATTCATCTCGTTCGGGATGTACATATAGATGGGCACTATTTAATTCACGCGTTCCAGTTTCCACGTCTGCGAACTTTCGAAGCGTCATCATCATGAATTCAATTTTATGGAAAAAAAAGTATTGGGACAAACTAAAGAGGCTAAATATCAGCAATTTTATAAATACATAACGAGAGGCTAAAAATAAATATAGTATATAGAAATGAATATCAAACTCAAAGTCTCAAAGTCACAAACTAAACCACATTTGTCTTTTTTGTTTTAATATTAAAAGAAATCGAAATATAAAAAAATAATTCTGGTGACGTGTTTTATTTCAGAACCTTCTTGTTGAATTCAGAAGGTTATGGCCTTCTGCTAAATAAATACAGTGTGCTATCACTATGACTTCTATATTAAAATTTTCTTAAAATAAAATCTTTTGTATCTTTAGGAAACAGCAAATTTTAAAAAATAAATATTTATTTCCGATCCAGTTGGTGCATAGTATGTTAATTAGGGTTTTGTATAAAAACAATCCCCCTTAAAAACAGAAATCTCCTGGAATCCTCTGAGGCACTGGTTAATATATAGCCGGCGGGTTACAGACAGTTACAGTACATATATCTGTCTTATGTATTTATTTTTATTCGCATTATTGATGGGGGGGGGGGGGTTCATACATATTTCTGTATTGTCTTTACAAAAAGGCTATGCATATTTATTTATATTCTTTTTGTCTGACCGTTTTGGAGGTTTTTATGTATTCTTTAAAAACAAATCACAGTTCGATTTTAAAGAGTTGTGATAGGTTGTTTTTTTTCTCGTTTATTTTTGCTCTTCTTGGTATTTTAAAAAACCAAACATTGAAGACTATTCGATAGCTCCTATAATATGTATTATGGGCGGGAATTTTGGGAATTCTCATTGAAAACAGTTGTTTTTGCAAAACAAATATAACAATGGAAAAAATATTTTGTGAAAAAAATCAAATCAAATCTTTTTTTTAAACAAAAACTCCGGGGGCGGGATGAGAGTATTATTTAATTTAAAAAAATTAGATTGTAGTATATTCTCTATGCTCTATAGTCTATACGTTCACTTTGCAGTTTGAATGTACTTTGTACCCGGTTAGTTTTACAGAATTCCGAATTCGAAATACAGAGCCAGTTAGTATTTGTCCAAACCAGATTTCATTTGATTGATGTATATCAGCAAGAAGCAGACGGTGTGTAGACTGCAGACCCATTGAGAACCAATTCGGATGATGCATATATACAAAAGAGTACATATATATACAAAAGGTAAAAAAAAATACCAAACGAACCGCGAGTGATAAAGTGTACACCAACCATTTTTCCCGGCAAAATTTTAGAAGTTTTCGGTGACGCCGGTGAAGTCCCATTTACAGTATTTATGTAAATAAATATTTATTTCAATTTTACGCTGAAAGCGTTAAATATCTCTATCATTAATTTTGATTGAAAAAAAAAGAGCCAAAAATAGTAATAATTGCACACAATTTAAAAAAATAAAAATATAACGCCTCTATTTAAAAAATCTAAATAGTATATTCACTATATCCAGTGCACTTTTGAGTTTTGACTGATCATATCGGATGCAATAAAGTATTTATTTACTGTTTCTATTTGTACACATTATTGCATATCTTGACATATTTGGTAAAAGTATGCATTTTTGAGATGTGTATAACTTTATGTACTGTTTACGATTGATAGTTGTCATTGGTATGTTTTCTATTGATAGTTGTCGTATGCAATAGTGTGCATTTTTATTTCAAGAGTTCTGACTGGAACAAAGCGGTTTGCGGAAGCAGAGTAATCAGGGACCTACCATTGTAGAGCAAAGGCAATGACAGCGCCCGTATGGCTTTGCGTGACTGTCTTATCTAATGCCTAGATTCACATCTGCAAAGTGCAAACCGGCCTAGAGGGATTTCTAATTTTATTGAATACAGAAGAATCTGTCAGTTGAACATAATACACTTGATACCTTTGATTGACCGGCTTCTATCAGACCTGGGCCGTTTTCGATTGGTATAAGAGATTGAAAATGTGATTCTCTCTAGTAAACTACCCGAGTTTAACGCAAACTTAGTCACAGTAAGAAATCGGATTCGTAAGTGGGAAAGTCTACGATAGCAATTAATAACTGATATAAAAATGTATATGCCTCTGTTCGATGCTTAGGCAAACTCTGCTGTCAAGCTCAAGCTCCTTGAATACAATCAGATTGGCACGTACACCATATGAATCCGTCAAGTAACGATATATATATATATATATAATATACATACATAAATACATTCATTCATACATACATATATATATATATATATATATATATATATAAATATATATATATAATATATATACTACTATATAATATA
>NW_014040386.1:3323-4426 GCF_001186125.1 Sphaeroforma arctica JP610 | reverse complement strand
TATATATATATATATAAATATATGTATATATGTATGTATGTGTGTATGTAAGTATGTATGTTTTAGGGTTTAGGGTTTATTGGATCTCAGCTCACAAGGGATTTGACACCAACATCTACAAGCACACAAACTCGCAAGAGATTTTAATTTGAGTTTCAGTGCAGCATTATCGACGGCATAAATATGTGTAAATATGTATAAACTCCGTATGACTTCTGCCTGAATCATTGTAATTGGAGAAAAGTTAGTAATTTACAAGCTTTCGACAAATGAAAATATAGCTAAAAATCGGTGCACGCTTCGTGTTACAAATTATTCACCCATTTATCGTGGCACATACAATGCACGAAAGGATGCAGATGGAAAATTTCAACCAGGCTGAAATCATCAAAAACCAAGGTATATAGTTGATTAGTTAATATCAGGTTTGCTACAACTCTGGTGACAGAGTCATCGCTGCATGTGTACAGTTATATCACGCGCAGGATGAAGCAGTATCTCGGATATGTTTTTTTGTCAATACACAACTGATTGAATTTTATTTTTGTTTGAATGGTGTTCAGAAAAAATAGCAATGATCTAGGCATATTAATACCCGAAAACAAAAATAAACGACAAAATTTGATAGAGTAAAATAGTATTTTCTATTATTCTTTTTTTGTTTGTTTTAAAAAAACCAATATACAGTACAGTACCATAAAAAGAAAAAATACGCTGACAGACTCAAGTCCGCAGGACACAGTACACGAATATTTTTACAGTGATTGTTTTTGGATTTTCCCAGATAAAATACTGAAATACCACATATTTCTTGTTAATATTTTCAGCTAATGAAATCACTCTATTTTGGCTGTTTTTTATTCATTCTCAGACCCAGGCCGTTCACAAACCATAAGCCACAAACCTAATAAAGCGTTTCTTTTGGCAATTAGTTTGAAATAATTTTCTCAATTTATGTTTTTTATTGTTTGTGATTCCGGCAATAATTCAGTAACCAATCAAATTTAATTTATCCCAAACCGTGGTGGTTTTGGTTTGGGAGCCCCTGCACACACCACGAAAGTATGTACCAAAAAGTGCATACTATATAGTAAATACCCCTC
>NW_014040386.1:0-2056 GCF_001186125.1 Sphaeroforma arctica JP610 | reverse complement strand
CTCTATATCTATGAAAATGACGCCGAAGGCGTCCCTTTTCACACTAATGATATAGAAGCAACACGTAACAACATGATACGCCGGGCAATCTTCATCGCTGCCGGGAACGACAAGCGACCAACGCGTAGAAACTGAAGAAGAACAAGAACAGATTATCGTCGACGACAGGCACTTCCTCGGATATATATTTTGCCTCCATGTGCTCTAATAGCTCAGTCCCAAGATTCGACGGAATATCTCCGGCTCAGGTGGGTGCCAATGCTCTCAATAGCTTGACCTTTACAGTTGCCATTCACATATGTTGCCATGCACAGTTGCCATTCACAGTTGCCATTCACAGTTGCCATTCACAGTTGCAATCCACACTTGCCATTTACAGCTGTAGCAACTCACAGTTGCCATTCACAGTTTCAATTCACAGTTGCCATTTGTACTTGCCATTTACAGCTTTCCATCCACAGTTGCCAATTACAATTTAACATTCACAGTTGCCACTCACAGTTGTTACGATTCACAGTTGCCATTCACAACATACCATTCACAGTTGCCATTCATAGCTTCTCATTCACAGATTACTATTCACAGTTGCCATTCACAGCTTACCATTCACAGTTGCCATTCACAGCTTCTCATTCACAGATTACTATTCACAGTTGCCACTCACAGCTTACCATTCACTGCTTACCAGTCACAGTTGCTATTCACAATTGTCCATTCACAGCTGCTGTTTACAGTTACCATTCACAGTTGCCTTTCCCAGATACCATTCACAATTGCCATTTAAGTTTACCATTCACAGTTGCCAATCACAGTTGCCATTCACAGTTGTCATTCACAGCTTACCACCAAATCAGTGCCAAAAAAACACATGTATGAATACATACTCAAAATAATTAAGCAAGCAACAGGTACTGCACGAAAGACTAAGACTGCAACACCAAAGGCTACGACTACTACGAGCTGCGACAAGCTACGTTACCATATGAACTACTCGTTCAATACAACTAAATACAATAATAAAGATGCAAAAATAATATATCTGTCTACCAGTAATTTACATTTTGGTTTGGTTTGGTTTGTGTTCGTTTGGATTATGCTGTTTTCAGTCAAATTGTGTACAAAAATTCAGATCGGTCTGGATCGGCTTGCAACGTTTACAAATATGACTATAAACGTTTTCCCTTTTTATATATATTTTTGTCCCGCCAAAATATCGTGCTTTCATTGGCTGTAAATATTAACAAAGTTTTCAAATTGTTTTGAAATTGTTTGGAATTGTTTTGTTGTAAATTGACTCGTACTAACACCTTGGATTTTTGGACGACACTCGTTTCAAACCTGTCGTAAACTCGCTACTCCACTCGATTTCCTTTTGATTTTTTTTTGGTTTTCAAACGAGTTTTGAAACGCGGCCCTTATCGAGTGGAGTAACTCGTTTACTCCGGTTTAAAACTCGAGCCACCCAAAAAACCTCGGTGGCAAAACTCGTGCAATTTCAAAACTTGCTTCAAACATTTCAAACAATGAGCACATTTGTTTTTTATTTGTATAAACAAAAACCAAAAAATAACCATAAAAAACAAATGACTGCCTGCCTGCGCGAGTCAGCAGCAGGATAAAAAAAATGCTAAAAAGTGAGTCAGAGAGATCTCAGATCAGAAAGGAAATCAGAGTCGGACGGTCAGAGAGTCTGAGAGACTTAGACTCTAAATACAGACTGACTATCTGAAACTAAAAGCGCCTATAAACGTAAATGCAAAAGGTTTTGTTTTTTTAAAGCGTTTTTTAAAGTATATCGGGGGCAAAATGAATGGTGATATTCATGCCGTTCATTTTGGAAAAAAATGATACAACGGCTAGTTTTGGAAATATTGAAGGTTGCAAATCAGGATGAACGACTTGATTTCTTACTATTGCTGTGCACCATACTGCAAACAAAAAATAATATATAAAAGCATAGCCTTCTAAACCATACTGCAAACAAATAATATATAAAAACATAGCCTTCTAAATCATACTGCAAACAAATAATATATAAAAGCATAGCCTTACTAAA
>NW_014040387.1:124165-125757 GCF_001186125.1 Sphaeroforma arctica JP610 | reverse complement strand
TTATATATTATTACTATATATATATATATATATATATATACATATATATATATGTATATATATATATGTATATATATATATGTATATATATATATAAATAATATATATATATATATATATACATACATATTTGTGCGCATGTGACATACATTGTTTTAGAATTGGAGTGGAGAGCTTGTCTGATTTGAAGGCCTTCTCCACGCCATGTGCAGTGATCATGGCCACCATAGTTGTATGACTTATATTTGTAGCTTGTTCCCGTGTTGATAAATAAGTTGATATGATTGTTTTAGCCACTGTCGCTTTAGTTGGCTTACAAAAAATTGGAACAGCTATGTCATGTATCAAACTGGTTGCGTACTATGAGCAATTATGTTTCTATACCTTAGATTGTGTATTGTTTTACTATATGTACTATTGCTATCCACATACGAACAATCCAATACAAATATTAAAGATAGCCTTCTCAACAAGATGTCGTATTAGAGTAGAATTCTAAGGCCCTACCAACAGATGACACAAAAAAAATTATAAAATAGAGAAGAACCAAAATTTGGCTTTTCGAGAGGCCGCTGAATGGATGAGAAGCCCGCCAGATACAAATGGGCGGCAAATATCTATAAATAGATCTATCAATAGAATTGGTTTTATTTTAAGCTCAAGATTCGCATGGCCCTCCCAGCTCCCCAGTCCCCGGACTGGAGACTCCGTTCTGATATGAGAAATGAAGAACACCTTTTAGTTATATTTAATTTTTTTTTAAGTGATCATGAATATTTATTTTTGAAATATTACGTTTGTAATTTCAACAGTCTGACATCACATGTATTGATATATCCATAAATATCAGAGCCTCGTAAAGAACATAGATATATGTACATAGCTTTATTATTTATATATATATAAATAAGTGTACATAGTATATGTACATATAAAAGCGAGCAATTTGAACACATTAAAATATACGCACCAGCCAGGCTTTGATAGTTCATCAGTGTAGTACAATATGGCGGATTCCTTGCCCAAAGAACAGCTTGATGTGCTCACTAATGTGTATCATCTGACCACAAAGAAGCAGCTATCGGACGTAGCGAAGAAACCGAAGACAGTGGAGAAACTGGTCGATATTAGCAAAGTGGTGTGTGTGCGACCACATTCGTGTTGCGATATTTTTTTATCAATATTGTTATTTGGAGTTTATTTTTATGTATTTCGATACATATTCATGTCCATTTGGATATGTATTGATGAGTATTTATATCATTTAACTTGTAAAAATGTTTACATACACTTATTTATCATTTAACTTGTATAAATGTTTACATACACTTATTTTACACCACGTAATGTTATGGGTATGTTGTGAGTGTGTTTTCACAAACAACTCACTATATCATATATATATATATATATTTATATATATATATATATATTTATATATATATATATATATATATATATGTAGATATATATAATAATAGTATATATATATATATATATATATATATATGTGTGTGTGTGTATCTGTGTCTGCGTGTCTGTGTGTGTACATTTGTGTTTGCGTGTGTATGTGTGTGTCTGTATGTATGTAT
>NW_014040387.1:112944-124145 GCF_001186125.1 Sphaeroforma arctica JP610 | reverse complement strand
TTATGTATGTGTGTGTGTGCGTATGTATGTATGTATGTATATGTGTGTTTTTGTGTGTGTGTGTGTGTGTTTTAGCACATTCATTTGAATATGTACATGTATATGGCTGCCTGCATTTAGATATATATATTATATTGATATAATATTTTTTTTGTGTGTATGCATGAATATTAAGTTGTGTTTATTTATATATGTATAAATGTACGTGTATGTTGGTGTGTGTGTATGTATGTGTGTATGTAGGTATGTATTGTTGTATGTATGTATGTATTTGTGTATGAATGTATATATATATATATATATGTGTGTGTGTGTGTGTGTGTGTGTGTAGTTTTGTGTGATTGTATGTGTGTATGTGCATATATGACAGATATATTTGACAGTTTTCTTGTTTTATATATATGTGTGTGTGTGTGTGTGTGTGTTTGTGTGTGTGTGTGTGTTGATGTATAACTATACGCATGTGCATAAATGCCAATTTTATTTTTGTCATGTATGCATACAGAGAGTATATATATATATATATGTGTGTGTGTGTGTGTGTGTGTGTGTATGTATGTATATATATATACTATCTATCATTTATACATGAATATCATTCAGCTCATTCCATAATAGATACACGCTGGCAGCGGCTAAGATATCAAACAGATACTCAGTCTCGGTATTGACACTGTTTGCTTTATATAATTCTACATCACCATATTTTAAATCAGCACTCCTTCCTCGCAATGTAGGCCGGAATATCAGCAGGCACGCCGGCCGACAAAAACGTAGCCACCATTCTGTACGCGTTCTCAAGCAAATTCCCGGAGAAAAATCGCACGGAGAGCCGAGACTATGTCGCCAAATGCATAGCTGAGGGGAAGATCAAGAACACCATGCAGCTGGAAGGTAAGGTATCCCACAACTTAGCCACGTGGATGAGTGGGCGTGTATGTATATGTCACGTGCTGTGGCGATGTTCTGTGTGAATGGGTGTTCAGGGCGTTAGTAGAGGCTGGAAGGCAGAGCTGGCGTTGCCCAATGCATAGATGATGGAACGAACCACACCTTACACCTTATACCTTGTGGCTAGCAGGTAGTTCGCTTCTTATACACGTTAATAGGTGTGAGTCGATATTGTTTCGGGTGCACTGAAAATGTTGTGTCTTCGTATACGAGAGCAAGGGGTTGTTTGATGAATGTTGTCATGGCCCTTGGACTATACATTCGGCTGTCTTCAAGGACTGAGTGCCTGACGTGTAGAGAATTGTATGAGCATATACAAAACATTAAAATGAACATGTGGGATTCAAGCAGTTGTGTTTGTGTCAGCGTTGTTGTAACAGATATTTTCCAGAAATATCCATAGAAGTATATATATATATATATGTCGGTGTGTCGTTTTCATCAGAAAGTAGTTAAAGCTCATTAGAAGTGGGCTATATTACTTCAGTTACTACAATCACACCCCTGTCTGCTATCTCTTTGTGGCTTTCTAGTCCTGTGTACGTCCATTCAATAGCCCGCTAATCTCAATGGGTTATTCGGCGCCATTCCGCTGAGGCGAATCACGAGTCATAGCACCCCATCCTGACAGTCATAGCCAGCACACACACTAACCGATCAATCTATACTCTCTCAGCCGCGTGTGAGTACTTTGAGGATATCGAAAACTTCGACAAGCCCGTAGATCAGTCTAAGTTTGAGAAGAACTGTGGTGTGGGTGTAGAGGTTACGGATGAGCAGGTGGAGCAGGTCGTCAAGGATGTGTTCGCGGACATGAAGGAAAAGGTAGTGGGCTGATTTGGTCTTAGATTGCCATGAATGCGTGTATATATACAGAACGCAATTTGTATGTATATTTGTATGCATGTATGTTTGTACACACACATATATATATATATATATATATATATATAACCATCCCTGCACTGTTGGTTTAGGCAGATTTAGGTGACAACATGCTTGTCTTGCACGCATAGATGTATGCCGTTTGTATATGTGTATGTGTCTACATAACATGCTTGTCTTGCACGCATAGATGTATACCGTTTGTATACGTGTATGTGTCTGCATGCCTTATACGAGTGTGTGTTCCTAGAGCACATGGACGCAAACCCCTACACAACAGACCCCTTCACCTGTCACAGAATCGTATGCAGCATCCAACACTATATCTTAGCAATATCTGCAGGATACGTAGCCGAGGCAGAGGTGACGGGATATGCCCTAAGTATGCACATCTGGCTTACGTTGTATCTATCCCTTCTCCTTTTAGGGTTTAGGGTTTTATATATATATATATATATAGATATATATATATATAGATATGGATATAGATATAGATATAGATATATACTAGTAGTGATCTGAAAATTGCTGAATTCACTGTTCAAATGAACAAGCTCAGTACATACCCGTGCGTAGTCAGACGGTGTCTGCGTGCCTGTACGCCCACGCGCACGCCAGGAAATGGAACAGTTTAGGCCCTATACTGACGCGGTTCTGGGACCAGAACGAGATTGCCGGGCCGCTCCTGACCCGAAGTCTTCCGGACGTATTCCAGATCTGGATCGTCACGCAATCCCACTCCCTTCCCTTTGGGCATGTATATGTGTGTATGTATGTGTGTGTGCGTGTATGTGCATGAATTAATATATACGCCATAGTATCCCATTCTAACCCGTACCCGTCTCTCACCCCATGACATTATAGATCGAGGCAGAGCGGTACAGGACTGAGATGAAACCGATCATCTCTGCCGTCAAGGCGAAACAACCGGTAACTAGGGTTCTAGAGTTTTCGGATTTGGGGATGAGGGCTGGATGCGATACGTACCGGCACTGGGAAACAGATCGAGATGAGTGTCTGGCATTGAATTTGATTTTAGCAGTGTAGTGCACGTAATGTTTGATATGCCTGTTAGGATAGCGATGCAATGTCTTTGTATTTATAATTTGTACCTCCTGTGCTGGGCTGCCGGTAAGCCCGTGCGTCAGTGCGTATGGACAAAGCATGCTCGGGTGTTCACACATTCACCCGGATTTCTGTGGAATTTGCCGAATATATGGATAAAATATGCAGATACAGATACATGACATGAGTTATTGCATTCCTAATAGTTTGATGATAAATTTTATATTTATAGTGGTATTGTGTCTATTGCGCTGAAGGTAAGCCCATCCATTGGCAGGTGACTGTTTGTTGTCCATCCATTCGCACGCATTGTTAGTAGATTATTGCAGTAAGGTGATAGAATTATACATATAATTGTACATGTAACATGTATTACATATATTTAATAATGCCAAGTTATTTTCTTTGGGCGCTGCTCCATATATATATATATATATATATGCTGCTAATAAATTTATGTTGTACTCCTTAGTGGGCCGCCGGTAAGCCCATCATGCAGAGCATTGACAAGTGCATGCTCGAGTTATTAGGTCCCAAAGACGACCGCGACAAAGTAGTGAAGGTCAAGAAAGAGAAAAAGCCCGTCAAAACGGAGCAGGCGGTTGAGGCTGACAGTGCAAAGGACTATGTTGGGGCTGTGGCGATGTTCCACAAAGTGGGCGAGAACTACAAGACTCAGGGATACGTCACCACACCCCACACCATGGATCTGCTGAAGGTGTAGTAGACTGTGCGGGTCTATGTGCTTGTTGTAGTGTATGGCTGTACGGATTAGTTTTGATATTTGCGTGTTCTAAGATGTAAGGAGAACTACAAGACTCAGAGATACGTCACCACACCCCACACCATGGATCTGCTGAAGGTGTAGTAGACTGTGCGGGTCTATGTGATTGGTGTAGTGTATGGCTGTATGGATTAGTTTTGGTATTTGCGTGTTCTAAGATGTATGGAGAACTACAAGACTCGGGGGTACGTCACCACACCCCACACCATGGATCTGCTGAAGGTGTAGTAGACTGTGCGGGTCTATGTGCTTGGTGTAGTGTGTCGCTGTATGGATTAGTTTTGGTATTTGCGTGTTCTAAGATGTATGGAGAACTACAAGACTCAGGGATACGTCACCACACCCCACACCATGGATCCGCTGAAGTTGTGTATCTGTGTGTGTTGGTGTGCTTGTTTTATATGTAAAAATGGGTGTGTTGGTTTTCGCACGGGCTGTTTAAGTGTTGTGTTGTGGCCCAAGCTCGACAAAGCGAAGAAGAACTACAAGTCTCAGGCACGTCCCATCCTATAAATGTTATGATCATACGTATACGCGTAAGCCCTACCTGACCAACTATACACCTACCAGCGCCCCTACTCACGCAGCACACTCTACCATGACACAGCAACACTTGAAGGAAACCGGAGGTAAAGTGGTGACTCGATTCCCACCAGAGCCCAACGGTATTCTGCATATCGGACACGCCAAGGCTATGAATCTCAACTTTGGCTATGCCAAGGCTAACGACGGTATCTGCTACTTACGGTACGATGACACCAACCCCGAGGCAGAGGAGGACCGATACTTCAAGGGCATCCGGTATGTGCGGATATAGGGATATAGAATGGTTGTACACTTCTTAGGTGTATATATTTGTATAGATATATATATATATATATATATAATATATATATATTCAATGTCTGTTATTCGAACATCTCAAGATCTGTTAAATGTCGATGGATTGCAAAACTCCTGGTCGCAGTGGCATCCGTCATCTGTCATGTACACGTGGAAGACACTTTGCCTAAGACTATCTACTCGTGTATGCGTTGAGTTCTGTTCTACGTGTGCGAATCAACCTACTACATACGTGAATGGGTACAGCTGAGCTGATATACCTGTGCACCGATTCATCGTTTTTCTCACTTAGATATGCACCGTCGTGTGCACTCGCCTCTACCAAACCATCAGCCCTGCACCCTACTACCCTATAACCCTACATCTCGATCTCTCCGCACGCGATTGATTTATACGCCTGCAGTGATATGGTGGAATGGCTGGGCCACGAGCCGTACAAGGTCACGCACTCGTCAGACTACTTTGAACGACTCTATGACTGTGCCATTGAGCTGATCAAACGAGATAAGGCCTACGTTGACCATCAGACGGGTAAAGTTTGTTGTATGGGTGTATCTGTGCTAAGATTGTTTTTGTGTGCAATATATCATACTTGTAGGTATCAATCGATATATATACATATATATATATATATATGAGAGGGAGAGTGTGTGTGGTGAGTGTTGACACGTTGTACCCATTCATACATACGCATCTATTCTCCTTGATTGTTTCGTGTGCAATATATCATACTTGTAGGTATCAATATATATATATATATATATATATATATAAGAGAGAGTTTGTGTGTGTTGAGTGTTGACACGTTGTACCCATTCATACATACTCACCTATTCTCCTTGATATTCCACCACAGCCGAACAAATTAAAGCGGAGCGTGGTGGTGAGAAGGGCGAGGGTGAGCGCACAGAGAGTCCCTACCGCAACCGACCCATTGCCGAGAGTCTGCGGATCTTTGAAGAGATGCGACAGGGACTCTGGGCTGAAGGTACGTTCACATTTTTATATATCTATACATATCAGTATATATATCTATATATATAAGTTGTACCTGTAATATTGGAGGAGTTCTCAGTGTGTGTTATGCTACAGGGACTTTGGGCTGAAGTTATATATATATATATATATATATATATATATATATATACCTGCAATATTGGATGAGTTCTCAGTGTGTGTGATGGGCGTGTCGCAATATTGAACATGCATGTTTTACGAGAAACCCGATATTTTACAAGTTTTGAGATGTTGCTCGCGTACTTTTTTTTTTGGTTGCTCAGGTTCTGTTCTTTTGCGCATGTATTTGGGCATGAGGAACGGCAATCTGCATCGCATGACATTATCCGCACCACTCCAAATTTCCAGCCCGAATCAACCGGCTCCATCCTGATGTAAACCCTCAAAACACGTTCACACGCCTGCTCTCTAATTCGGGATCGGCGTTCCTAGACCTGATTTAATTCGGTATCGGTGTTCCTAGACCTGATTTAATTCGGGATTGGTGTCCTAGACCTGATTTAATTCGGCATCGGTGTTCACTCAGTCATCCCTGTAATACACATATCCCCATCAGGATCGGCCATTTTGCGCATGAAAATGGACATGAAGAACGGCAATCCGCAGATGTGGGACCTGATCGCCTACCGCATCAAGTTCTCTCACCACGTGCGCACGGGCAATGCGTGGTGCATCTACCCCTCCTACGACTTCACGCACTGTCTGTGCGACAGTTTCGAGAACATCAGCCATTCGCTCTGCACCATGGAGTTCACACAGGTGCGTGGCCGTACATGGAGTCGTATCTGTAGTATGTATTGGGAGATGTATCTGTAGTAGGTACGTGTTTACGTATCTGTATCATGTTTATGTTTACGTATCTGCATTATGTAAATGGAGACGTATCTGAAGTATATACATATTTAGTATCTGTAATATGTACATGTCTACGTATCTGCGCGATATGTACATGGTTTTGTATCTGTAATATGTACATGTTTGCGTATGTACAAGGTGTGCTATGTAGCGTACCTTGTATTTATGTTATGTGTAATTGCAAAATCATGAAACTACGGCCATTTTCTATCACTTTTCGGACTAAGTGCGCGCCTGTAGCGTTGATGTAGCTACCTACACACGACTTCACTCACTGTCTGTGGAGCATTTCTTGGAATACTGATTATTCACTTTGTATTGTGGAGTTTGAGTATATGAGTGTATATGCATATAGACATGTATATGTATATGCATATGTATTTTTTGTATATTTATATGTGCATGTCTATGTATTTTTATTTGTATTTGTATATGTATATGTATATGCATATGCATGTGTATTTTCTTTGTATATTCATATGTATAAGTATATGTATAGGGGTACACATATATATATATATGTGTGTGTGTATGTATGTATATATATATATGTATGTATGTATATGTATGTATATGTATATTTCTATGTATATATTTGTCAATTTAGTTTCACATAGGCGCGAGTATTTTGCTACCAGCTGCACAATACTCTGCTTACTTTCTAAGGACTGAATAAAACGTATTCCTAGTTGTATATGCCCTACTTCAATACGCCTGTAGTTATATATGCCCTACTTAAATACGTTTTGCATACACTGCTCTCTGCTTCCCTTCGCCACACATTGAATTGCGTTTCAGGCGCTGGCACGATTATTGTACTTCTGTCGTGCTCATTTTAGTGACTAGTTGGATATATTTGCGATTCGTATTCAGATTGGGTTTTAGGGTTTAGGCTTAAGGCTTTAGGGTCCAATATTCTTCCTCATATTTATACATGTACCTGTAGACTCAACTCAACTACCCTTCATCTGGCAGTGAATAGCGTTATATACGGGAGTGTTGTACTACTTGTACTGTGCTGGACTTCGATCAACCCGATCGATCTACTTCTAGTCCGTTTGCAGCAGTGCATGTGCATTCTGCTCTAATAAGTCTTCTTTTATTGAGCTCAGCCTGACATTGTGATATTTTCAATTTACTTACAGGCACGTGTGTCGTACTACTGGCTGTGCAATGCTCTGGACATCTACTGCCCTGTACAGTGGGAGTATTCACGCCTCAACCTCACAAACACCATCCTGTCAAAACGAAAGGTATGTGTAACTATATATATATGTAAGTATGTGTGTGAGTGTGTGTGTGTCGTGTCTGTATAAATATATATATATATGTGTGTGTGTGTTCGTATGTATATATATATATGTATGTAATGGTATATATATATATATGTATATGTATGTATGTATATATATGTGTGTGTTTGTGTCTGTGGCTGTGGCTGTGGCTGTATTTATATATTTATATTTATACTTATTTATATATATATACGTAGATACATAATTATGTATGTGTAAATGGAAATATATATATTTATATGTATATTTGTATGTGTGTATGTATGTATGTATATGCGAGATTCCAAATTGTGTGCGGATTGGATATCCACACGACATCCTCGCTAATACCGTCCTGCCATTCAAAGGCTGTGTAGTTGTATATTGAAATTCTCAGTTTGGGTATTAAAGAAAACGTACGTCATAAGAATATAATGTTTAGTTTTTCAAGAAAACGTGGATAAATAGATTTCGATGTGTGGGTATTACAGAAAACGTATATTTGTGTACTTTTTTAATCACTCAGAAGGAAGTGATTGTGCGTGTGTTGGGGTACTAGAACATACAACTTCGAATCCGTTCAAACAGTTACGGATTACGCGTACACTCGATATAGACGTTCCGGTAGATGTATGACTATGAGTCCTCACACATCATCATAATGTTCGCAGGTAAATAAGTGCGCTCCTCAGTGGTGTGATTTATGAGCTGTATTGCATGTTTTTAACTTTGATACATACAGAGCTTCTAATATTTATATCTCACTCTTTTGCCGTGTCTTTGACCGTGCCTCCTTCGATAGGTGCTGAAACTGATCGCTGAGGGCTATGTGAATGACTGGGACGACCCCCGTCTACACACTCTTCCAGCACTCAAGCGAAGAGGGTTCACGCCCAAGGCTATCAACAGACTCTGCGACCAGGTAATTGTTGGATATATATATATATATAATATAAATATATATATATTTATATATATATAATATAAATATATATATATGTGTGTTTGATGTGTGTGTGTGTTTGGTGTGTGGTGTGTATCTATGTGCATATATATATATATATATATATGTATGTATATAATATATATATATATGTATGTATATAATATATATATATATATATATGTGTGTGTGTGTGTGTGTGTATGCGTGTGTGTGTGTATAAATATGTATATCTATGTATATGTATTGATATATATTATTATATTATTATATTATTATATTATATATTATGTGTATATATATATTCTTGGCCTGGCTGAGCGAATGGTCCCTGCATAATTTGGTACGTGTACATATATATATATATATATATATTCGTGTGACCTCCACATATATTATTGTAGTATATACACATATGTACATACGTTACACCTGTTTCTGAGCTCGTGCATACACCTCATCCTCTGCGATAACGACGTAGGTGGGTATCACCGTCAACACAACCACGATTGCCATGGCCCGCCTTGACGGCTGCGTGCGAGATGACCTGAACGTCATCGCGCCTAGAGCTATGGCGCTACTAGATCCCATCAAGGTGTGCTGTAGAATGAATCTTGATATGTAGAGCTTCCTAGTGGTTTGATATTATACATGACTATGGTCTTGTTGTTTTTTTGATATTATACATTATTATAGTACCTTCGTATGATTCATCTTGATATGTAGCTCCCTTGTATTTCGATATTTTACATTACTACAGTTTTTTGTTTTGATATTATACATTATTATAATACCTTCGTATGATGCATCTTGATATGTAGCTCCCTTGTATTTTGATATTATACATTACTGAAGTGTCTTCGGTTTGTATTTTGAATTTTGGTGTACGTTATATACTCAACAACCCAGTGTTAGACGACTACATTTTAGCACCATCGCGCCTAGAGCTATAACACTTCTAGATCCCGTCAAGGTGTGCGGTATGGTTTATCTCGGTGACATTTTGCAACTTCGATACTGACAGCTCATTCCACTACACGGTAACGGATGTTGTCTGCGCATTTATGTTTTAGGGCACGGACATTAATTCTGTATTCTACTGTTGCAGGTGACAGTGGGTAACTCCATAGACAACTAATTTCACAACGAACAGTATTAATTCACACGACTTCAGTGCACGGAAATTAATTTGAAGTTCTCCGCTGCTGCAGGTGACGATTAGCAACTTCAAAGAGGACAAGAAAGACGCGGTAGATGTACCGAACATTCCCTTTAACGAGAGCGCAGGCAACCACACTCTCCAATTCGACAGTATGTTCGACCACCTGCCCATCATAGCAATACATATGTGCGTATACGTATGTGTATATCTACATACCCCTATCACCTGTTTATATTTATCTATTTTATGTCTACATATTTGGTATCTTTACATTAAATATCTACCTATTCTGTATTTACATACGAGGTGCCCTGAGGCGGGACTTTTAAGTGCGTGTTCCTATCTGTGGCAAACACACCCTGTCTGATACGTACGGTATCTGTACGTACGGTACATACCCTCTCCCATTCAGCCCGATACGGGTGTGGCTTATATGTCCTATATGTGTGATGAATCGGTGTGAATTCCCCACTACGATTGCAAACGGGTATTTCGCAGGCTATTCTTCTTTCACAGATGTTGGGTTGAAACCCCCGAAACTCTGGACACCAAACCCTAGACCCTTATTCATAGTGGGAGTCACACGTTGGCCATACAGCCTGTTAGCATACACTACCCATGCCCACGCACTCGTGACCATCGCAAAACTACATGAGGCACCCATGCAGAAACTCTCATACCACACCAAGTTGTATGTTTTTATGTATGCATGCATGTATGTATGTATGTATGTATGTATGTATGTTTGGCTTACAGACATACCTGCAGTAGCTGTGAGCTTATGATATGCCACTGGCTGTGTGCGTTCACACAATGTATAGTATAGTTGTGTAAAGCACACTCTCGAGGTGGTGCTACTCCATGGAGTACTCAGCTACTCTTGTAGCTTAGTTGCTCATTGTGATCACCTGATTAAACCGATCTACAGAGGTTCTGTATATTGATCGCGACGACTACCGTGATGCGGCTGATAAGAACTACCGCCGATTCGCACAGGACCAAAGTATTGGACTCAAGTATCGAGGGTAAGCGTATATATTTGTATGTTATATGAAGTATGTAGGTAGTAAACCAGAACAGGACAAGTATGTGAATGGCTTTACAGGCATACACACTGCGCTTATTGTACCGTGCGATTTTTCTTTTAAATTGACTCCTCTGGGGACATATTTCACGCGGCTATTATGTACTTGTTTTGTGTAGCGGATAATAGTTATCTGTTCTCGCATTGGTATCTTCAATACCATGGGCTTTGTGGTTTGATATTTGGTCGAAGTGACCGCCCGTGCTATACTCCTCCACTTGAATTAAATACTTCTCAAATAATAGAGAGTGATCCTGTTGGTGCCAAGCAAGTATATGTATGCATGTGTGCATTAGTTGCCAATATTTACGTTCTATATATATATATATATATATATA
>NW_014040387.1:105751-112655 GCF_001186125.1 Sphaeroforma arctica JP610 | reverse complement strand
TATATATATATATATATATATATTTATATGTATATATATATATGTGTGTGTATTTATCTATATACATATATATATATGTATATATATATATGTATCAGACGGTTCAAAGGGAATGGTGGCAGTTCGGTAACGGATGAACTGCCAGTGTTGTATTCTCGAACCTTCTAAACCTCAATACACTACTGATCTTTCAGTCACGGAAAGTAGCCTTTGTCTGTGAACGCGTGTATATCTTCGTGCATGTACTTAAGTAAAAATACGAGTTTCGAACTCGAACGTCTACTGAGAAGTAGTGGCTTGGAGCGAGTGAATTGCCCTTATTTTTCTATCACTCTGATAATTATGTATGTATATGTGTATATTTATATATATATATATGTGTGTGTTTGTGTGTGTGTGTGTGTGTATGTATGTATATATGTATGTATGTATGTATGTATATGATTTTCAACGCAAACAGACTACACAAAGTGGGCTGGTGGTGTGCAGCTCGTGAGTGAGTGGGTGATCCACTAGCTGCATGTTAATATTAGTTGCACTATTGTACAGCGTAGCTTTGTTCTTGAACTACCTCGTTAACTGTTTAACTCTTTACTCGTACCTCAATACACAGAGTGGTGTTGTTCTGTGAAGACGTGACGCGGAATAGTGCGAATGAGGTCACCGAAATTACCGCCTGTTACGAGGAACTGACGAAAGAGAACAAACCCAAGGCATTCATCCATTGGGTGTGCAATCCAATCCCTTGCGAGATCAGGTGAGGGGATAGTCCTACCAGTACATTTAATTGTGCCGTAGTGGGATGTGTGGTGGTGTGAGGTTTGTGCGTCCTTTGCTGGACTGTTTGTGTGGTGGGTGGGTGTTTGTGTGGGTCTGTCTGAAGGCGAATGGTGTAAGTACATGTCGGAAGACCAAGCAAGTACCAAGCCTGCATTCATTCATTGGGTATGCAACCCAATCCCATCTGGGCTCAGGCGAGTGCATGGTCACATCACAACATTCAAGTAAGCAGTGGTGTGACGTGTGTGTGTGTGTGAAGTGTGCATGCCTTTACCTTGCATATACCTGTAGTGTGATGTGTGTGTGTGTGTGTAAGTGTGTATGTCCTTTACCTTGCATATACCTGTAGTGTGATGTGTGTGTGTGTGTGTAAGTGTGTATGCCTTTACCTTGCATATACCTGTAGTGTGATGTGTGTGTGTGAAGTGTGTATGTCTTTACCTTGCATATACCTGTAGTGTGTTATGTCTGTGTGTGTGAAGTATGTATGCCCTTACCTTGCATATACCTGTAGTGTGATGTGTGTGTGTGTGTGAAGTGTGTATACCTGTACCTTGCATATACCTACGCCTCTGACCACATCTGCGTGGTAAGTGTGCGTGTGTGTCCGAAAGGATTTGTTTTTAGTAGGTACATGCCAGCGAGCAAGCCTCAAGTCTTCATTCATGGGGTTGAGTGTGCAACCCAATCCCATACGAGACTGGGTGTGCGGGTATTCGAAACTGTCCTGTTTGTATATAATCTGCACCTGCCTTTAGTCAGTGCATTGTAGTTTTGCGTGTGGGGTTTGTTATGTCGGATTTACGACATTGTGCTTTAGTGTTCACAATAGTGAACGGAATCACAAGTGTGTCATTGTTATGTCGGATTGTACGTACGACCTTCTGCAATGACGTACAGTCGGACAACCCCCTATCTATTTCCTTAAACGCGTCAGGATATAATGTATCCTGCATCAGGTTATAAGATATTCTGCATCAGGTTATAAGGTCTTCTGCATCAGGTTATAAGGTATTCTGCATCAGGTTAAAAGGTATTCTGCATCAGGTTATAAGGTATTCTGCATCAGGTTATAAGGTATTCTGCATCAGGTTATAAGGTATTCTGCATCCGGTTATAAGGTATTCTGCATCAGATTATAAGGTTTTCTGCATCAGCTAGTCGTGGTCTTATGATCTGTCTATAGCCTCTCCCGTCAGATTGTACGACCTTCTGCAGTGGCGTACAGTCAGATAGTACCCCATCCAACTCCTTAGATGTCAGGTTATATAAACATCCAGTATCAGGTTAAGAGTGAACTTATAATACGACTACATCCTCTTCTGTCAGATTGTACGACATTTTGCATCAGCTAATAGTAGACTCATAACACGACTATGTCCTCTTCTGTCAGATTGTACGATATGTTGCATTAGCTAATAGTGGGCTTATAACACGACTATATCCTCTACTGTCAGATTGTACGACATTTTGCTGCGTGACGATGGTGACGAGGACGGCAAGAACTTCCTGAAGAACGTCAACAGTCAATCACTTATTGTGAAGCCCAATGCTCTAGTCGACCCCAGTGTGCGAGATGCTCCTGTAGGCACCCAATACCAATTCGGTAAGTTTTCACCGATCTATATACGTATATAATACCACTTCTGTAAGGTTTCACCGATCTATTATAATACCACTTCTATAAGGTTTCACCGATCTTAATACGTGTATAATACCACTTCGGTAAGTTTTCACCGATCTATATATGAGTATCATACCAATTCGGTAAGGTTTTACCGATCTATATACGTATATAATACCACTTCGGTAAGGTTTCACCGATCTATATACGTATACAATACACTTCGGTAAGGTTTCACCGATCTGTATACATATATAATACCATCTCGGTAAGGTTTCACCGACCTATATACGTATATAATACCACTTCGGTAAGGTTTCACCGATCTATATACGTATATAATACCAATTCGGTAAGTTTACACCGATCTATGTGCGAGAGGCACATTTAGGCATCCAACACCAACCCGGCATGGGTCGATGTTCTTCATGCATGAGACTGTATCGTTTGTGTTAATGTTTCTCATCCACGCTGTTATGAATATGTTGTGTGTACGTATGCTGTGAGTACATATGTTGTTTATACAGTGTGTATGCCATCGATGCAGACGTATCCGCCCCACACAATGATAGACCCCACTGTACTCGTCTGTACATGATACAAAAGCGTGCAAATGAAGTTCAGCGTCGGCCCTGAAATCAGTATACAACGTATTTCCATCATACTGTCATACTGTCATGGTCAAAGAGGTTTGTTTTTACATAGACTATTCGTCGGCTTTGGATCCGTATTATACGCATGTCCCGTTATATATGTAAGCTCGATCATACTACGTTGCATATTGATGCAGCGTATCGAAGTCGGTGTGCAGTAGGCTCTCCTTGTGAGTACACAGTAGTCCATACATGACTTGTTATTGGTTGCAATTTCTTCTCCTATATTCTGCCATACATATATATACATATTTATATATATATATATACATATATATATATGCGCATATTATAAGTGATACATATGGTTGCCAGTCCCATACTATAATGTATCTCAGTGTGCGAATAGCTGCTGTAAGCACCCGCGTGTTTGACCCAATTGTGACTGATTCGCCAATACCTGTCAAGCATATTGGCTCGGTGGAAGTAGAGTGTGTGGCCGACTCTTGTTATGAATCTGAATCTGCAATACGACGACCAATGAAACTAAGTGTATTGTTTATTCCTGCTACGGCGTTCGGGTACCTTTGTGTGTTTGTACTTGTATACTACCTGCAATCTCCCGTACCGGAGATAGGACCACACCGACTAACAACCCTTCCAATCTGTGTCAACAGAGCGTGTGGGCTACTTCTGCAAAGACCCTGACTCCACAGCCGACCGCCCGGTCTTCAACTTGACTGTCAGCTTGAAGGAGGACGCAGGCAAAGTTTAGTATGCTCGAGAATAGCTGTTTAATTTGAATTATTTTGACTATAGTGCATGGCTTGAAAGAGACCACAGGCAAAGTGTAGTATGCTCAATAATATGTTTAGCCTTTTAGAGTGAAGGAGATCGCCGGGGACGTTTAAGTTTAACGTATTAAAGAACTCGGCTGTCAGCGTGAAGGAGGACGCGGGTATTTTCAGCATGTACCAGGTTCTTGGTTCCTCTCTAAACATCCCTATATATATGTGAGATAGATACCTAGACTTTAGCCTATTTCGAATTCCCAGTGGCTCCGAACATTGTTGGTAATGGACAATAAACAGGGAGCGTTAAGCATGGTCGACGACTCTGTTACCTCGCATGATCAGCAGCTCAGAGCGCACGGGAACTAGTATGTTCAAGGATCTTGGTCGCCTTTAGAACGTTCCTAATTATTCGAAATAAACATCGGCATATTCACGAACCTTGGATTGTCTCCGGACGTTTATAATGCTTGGTACCGAGCAAGTTGAGTTTGGCGTATACGAGGACTCTGGTGTTTCGCTTGATCATCAGCTTCAAGGAGAACGCAGAAAGATTGGACGTGGCTTATTTGTGTATTCCTAGTTTGATATCCATTGACCTTCCTAAACATCGGTACGTTGTGAGTGCAAGGAACACACATGGCAAACCCCTAAACCTAAAACCCGATAATAAACAGAAAGACAGGGGGAATTTAATATTTTTCCTGTAAACAATCAGCAATTACCCGGCGACGGAGTGTAGCATGGTTAAGGACATTCGATCATTCTGATTGTTGCTTTGAAGGCAGACGCAGATATCCTCCTGGCTTGAAGTTGCAACAGACCGAGGTATATAAAACTAAGGCATCGGTTTTTCTGTCTACTACACTCCATTTGGCCCGATATTGTATGTGAGAGGCGTACAGAGGAATATAAATCTAAGGTGTGGTGTTTTCCTGTCCTTCTTCACTCCAACCGAATCTGATAGTGTTTGAGATATATATAGAGAGGGCGACAACCAACAAATGTGCTACACTATTTTATTAATTTACATGGATGAATAAGTCTTGCCATTGCAATTATACTTTGCCGGACGCGAGTTTTGATTGTCAACTAATATTTCGTGTATAGGAAGCTTTGGTTTTTGCGATTCGCAAGTGGTATGCATAAAGCGCCATCTACCATTAGCAACGACAAATAGGTCCCCAACTGACAGCAACATACTATTCTTTCGAATATATACGGATATCTTAATGTAAACCCGATGTGTAAAATCCTCAAATTAGTTTCATTAGCAACGACAAATAGGTCCCCAACTGATAGCAACATACTATTCTTTCGAATATATATGGATACCTTAGTGTAAAACCCACAAATTAGTTCCCATCTACCGCTAGACACTGTGTTCGTGCTACCAGGCAAAATAGCTCTTGTCTGTGGCTATGTGGTTTCGAGATGACACAGGCGAAACAGCTCCGACTGTTAGTCTGTTACCAAAGCATTGTCTCATAAGAAAGTTCCATCCCACTCTCCCACTTACTCTTTTAAAGTGCAAGTGTACCCGATTGCACCCGCAGGCTCCCGCTCCATATATTTTTTGTCAACATTTATTGCAATAGAGGGTGGGCCATAATCTGTGGTCAGATTTAAGATCCATAGTTACATACTGGATATGTTATAGAGCTATATTGTTCTGTGGAAGGCTACAAATTCAGATAACTTTTTCAAAAACTTTCCGAGATCCCAAGGCCCAAGCCCAACGAGCCCACGGCCCCTCGAGCATCAAACCCATCAAGATATCTCTTATCTAAGGCATCTATGTACCGAACTGCGAATATGCCAGCTGGGGGCCGCGGGGCCTTTTTTATCTGTATTTGCCTTGGTCCTCTTGGGCTTGGAGTACAATAATAAAGTATTCACAACCAACCCGATAATCGGTGACTGTAATCGGTGACTGGTTGTCGCAGTGTAGGACAGTAGTCTGTAGGGCGTAGGCTGGCATTCTAGAAATAAATAAAGAGTATTTCGAGACAGTCCGCCGATCGTTTACGTTCAACGTTTAATGCCACTGCAAGTCTGCTACCCGAATAGACGTTATTTATGTACAAAGTAGTTGGTTGGCCTAAATGCCCATATCCTTTATTTTTATAAAATCGCTGTATATATATATATATATAAATATATATACATCAAGAGACCTAAGACAATATTTATATATATTTACATATATATATCGAAAAGTGTTCAGTTCTCATTCTACATTGTAGTTGGTGCATAGTATATGGTATATACGAGTGTGTATTCCGATCCCATAGATATATTGTAGTCTGTAGATACATAGTATACTCCAGTATATATATATATATATATATCGTGATACCCGAGTGTACCGCAGCGCAGTCAAACTAACCACCACACCCTCTAACGTATATCACCCACGCGATCGACACTCACCCACAGTCACGATGGCTGAAAGCGATTTCTTGAAACAAGTTGTATCGGGCATCCGTATGTCTGCCAAGAAGCAACAAGAAACATTCCACAATACAAAGCACAATATTGTTGTACCCGTGGCGAGTGGGGGGGGCGTTGACGAGAACGAATCAACAGACATTGAATACAAGATTAGCGTCTACACGGGAGATATTCCAAATGCCAGCACCAGCGCAAAGGTGTTCATCACGTTGTATAGGTATGTGATTAGTGTTGTTACTTCACCGTGGCTATGCGAATGGGATTGAAGTCAGGCCAATGCATACACTTGGGGGGTGTTATTGTATGGCAATGGTCTGAGTCCTCGAGGTGTGTGTGCAACCGATGGCTGCGATATTTTAAAGCTGAAAGCGAGTGAGGCCTTGCATAAACGTGTCCTTTTACAACGGAAACCTTTTCAATGGTCATACTCAAGTTGGATTGCTTGTAGAGATACATTTGCGTAACCGGATACATTTCAATGAGGCTAAGTCCACTATCATTTCCACAGTTTGATATTAATTGACCAGGCGACATTCTGAAAGGCTTCTACATATTTTACTCACACCTGTTCACGAATACATCATATGCACAATGATGTGTACACCATAGTGAAGTTGGTATGCATGTAATAAAATATATGCACATATATGTATATCGTCATT
>NW_014040387.1:82642-86839 GCF_001186125.1 Sphaeroforma arctica JP610 | reverse complement strand
AGATCGTATCTTAACGTACGTTTGTAGTTTTAAAAGCTACTGGGGGCTATGTAGAAATACGGCCTCCGGTCAGTCGATTCAGTGGGTAAGAGACAGTTCAGGAATGTTATGTATGTACGATCATTTGATATTGATCTACGGTACCTGGAAGGGCCAAAGAACAAAGTTGCGGATGGACTTAGTCGTATGCCGTGGTAGTTTGATCCTATTATGGTGCTTGTGTCGGTAGAGGGTGTTACGTTCGCTGCATGTGCAAAAAATGGGTCTGCCATAGATTGATGAAGGTGTGGATTTGTCATTTGATAAAGCCTACAAGAGTGTGGAAGACAGGAGTGTCCGGCTGGCGGTGGTTAAAGAGAAGCCCTTTATTGCATCCGCAGGCTACTGCAGAGAGAGGTGCAGAATGTCATTACGTATCAGTAAATAGGTATCAGGGCAATGGTAGGGCAGAGAGGGTCTTGCGTACGATTGTAGATTGGCTTGCTAAAAGCTTGCCTGTTGGGGAGGAGACCTTATGGCCAGCATAAATATATTCAGTTATGTTGGCGTTCAATGCGACAGTGAATTCGGCCACGGGTATCAGCCCATACTTTCATGTTACGGGCCGGCATTATACGGGGCAGGTTGACAGATTAATTCAGGCGAAGTTGTTAGAGGTGATAGGTTCTGAGCTTCTGAGTGAAGCTGCTGTGCGGGATAGATTGGTGGTCATTAGAGATGAAGTAGCGAAAGATGCGCAGGCAAAGGTGGCAGACAAGAATAGAAAAAAAGGGAAAACTAATAAGTTTGTAAAGTTCTAAGCTGTATTGTGTGGTTTGTTGGCGAACGGCCGTGCAGGCTCGAAAGAAGAGCAGGTTGATGTATAATTGGTGCCTTGTGAACCGAAGTGCGGGGTAATATGAGGTGGAGGATTGCAGATGACGATATATGTTGAATGAACTTGTAGGCTCGAAATTGAGTAGAAACACGATTTGATTGGCGGCAGGATTCTCAAGGAAATCCTTCGGAGATAGTATAAATACGTGATTTAGTTCTTTAAAGGAGTTTATTCTGCTAAGGTATACGTTTATTCAACTATTGAGGAAATAAAACTAGGTTCACCGTTACATTGTGTTGTGAGTCGATCTAAGATTACATGTTTTTTCTTTCTTTTTTCTTTTTGAAATCATAGGAGTGGTGAACAAAACAAGTTGGCTTTAGGAGATGGGTGATTTTAGGTTGACCCAGAGGTACCTTACAAAATAAATCTTATTGGCAGTTAGACAACTTAAATTCTTCATTTTGACGGGTAATAAACGTACGCTTAATCTCATCCCGACCGGACTATTGGTTCAAAAGTTATGAAGTATTCCACCTTGTACCAGAACTGGGTCAATCTAGCCACACGTAAGCGTTATACAAGTCCATCCATACCTAACAGACCTTTCTGGCATTATAGCATACTACTTTAATGGTATCTGGGAAGCTATATGTGCGCGTATAGCGAGCCTGGACTTGTATTTTGGGTACGTCATATCCTCACTGGTATAAAAGGGCTTTACTAAACCCTAAAACCCTAAACCCTAAAACCCTAAAAACCCAATGCGAGCGTAAATATCATTCTACAGGCATGGTCGGTTCAACCGTGACCTGCGAAGGCTGAGCTTGACAGTTGACACGTGACACCTTGACATACACAAAACTGACAAGTGATAACCGATTGAAAAAAACACATATTTATGATTTATACATACGCATCATCATTTATTATGAAAATATTTATCAGAACGAAGCAGGCTCATGGTTTATCGGGAACTCTAGAGAGTAATGGAGCCGAAAAAGAGTTGTAAAAAGCGAGAAATTAACGAAATTGAGTAAACTCTTCATCGCTTTTTTAAAAGAATAGGCGACATCGTTGCTCTGAGTCTGTGACTGCTAGCGGTTTTTAGTTGTATGTCAAAACCAAAGGCTACATATGTATATTAAAAAAACCCCCCCCCAGCAAATGTAGTGCCCGTGTACAATTGTAAACGGCGGCTCACTGTGGTCCCCGCCAATGATGAATGAAAAACAATCGCACAATACGGTTGGTTAATGTTTATCATATTCATCAGATCCCCAAGACCCAAGCTCCCACTTCCAGCCAGGCTGCCAGAGTGAGCGGCGAGCCAGCTCGACCGGATCAGCACCAACGCGCTGTTATATTAGTCGGCATATTTAAAAGCACATTGCAATATGCTCTAAGAATACTGGATAGATGCTATATATGCACTATGCTCTACCAGGAAATTTAGTTTCCTGTCAGTGTCAGACCTGTCCTCTCTCTGACTCTCTTTCTCTTAGTCTCTCTCTGCTACTACAACATAGTAGAGAGACAGAGAGTAAATATAAGTAATCAACAAATTCAGAGTAAGTATTGAGCTGCGACTCTGTCAGTCACTCTGAAGCTCTGAAGCTCTGAGCTTGCCCGTGGGCGTGCCGGCTACAGCCCTGTACAGGCCTACAGCGGTTATTTAAATAATATTTTATTAAAATAAAATAGTACATATTCTGAATTCTACATACTGATACTGTGGCCTGACAGCAGACTGCAGACGAGCGCAGACTTCTATTCGGAATACGTAAACACGCTTTCAAATTGATGCGTTAGCGTTAAGCGTATTCCGTTTTCATACGTTAAGGGGTCCGACTTTGTTCCCGCCCTTATCTTTGGCATATCCCGCCAACTGAATTGCACTAAAATATTTTCTTGGTTGTTTACAGTTGGACAAATTTTCTACTGTCTAAACACAAAAGCTATTAATTGGACCATATACGGTAGATTAAAACAGAATTGCTTTTAAGAATTGGCTCCCAATATACTACCTGAAAACAGGAAAACGTAAACGTAAACCTAAAACGTACCCCGTTTTCAGCCTGTCTCATTCTGGGGGGGTAGTAGCCTAACTAATAGGTAAACGATATATACATGTTTCTTTTTCATTTTTTTAAACAAAACAACTAGTCTCCGTTTTTTGATATTTTATATTTACATTCCACCTGCATACAGTTTTCTGATGAGTACTGAGTTTTGATCTAATAACTTTGAGTGCAGTCTTCGAGTATTCTGTCGCGTGGGGTTTAAAATATGAATCAATTAGAACGGAATATATTATCAACAAAAGTACTTGAAAAACAATAAAATAATTCCGTTAAACTGTCAGTGTTATATAGATTGTAACAGATGAATATATTGTGTAGAGCTTTTTATTGGTCTAATATCTGCTTAATCTGATTTGGGCTCGTTTTGCTATAGAATATTAGGTAGTACTCTCTACTCTACTCTCTCTACTAATAGAGTGAGAGCTAGTAGTGTAAAGTGCGAGATTTTTATTTAAAAAAATACACACTTTTTTTTAAATTTATCCATACTTTTTAGATTTGGAGAATGGGGACTCGGGTTCGGGGAGTAGCCGAGTTGGGAGGGAGTCTGCCTTTTATTTCTTTTTTAATATAAAAGAAAACGAAAATAATTCAGAGTCGGAGTCGAGATTCGAGACTCCGCATCAGCGCATCACTGCAGGGCATGCTGACAACTGAAGTGCTGACTGCTGGGCTGAGCTGAGTGCCTGCCCCTGAGTGTGTTGTGTGACTGTGTGAGCCTGTGACTGTGGTCTGTGGCCCTGAGTCGGCGTCTCTGCGAGACTGCGAATGTGTGTGACTGCTGAGTGCTGGCTAGCGCAGGCAGCAGAGTGGCGAAATGAACCGTTTTAACTTTTTTTATAACAAAACAAAGAAAACGCCCACTTTTTGTTTTGTTTTAAACAAAACAATTACAGTCAATATATATGTATGTACAACGAAAAAATAATATTTTTTTCTAAAACATTGTAATTGCCTTGTTCCTATTTTATCTGGTTCTTGGGTTTGTTTGTTTTTTAAATAAATACAGGCCTGTTGGGCTGTTGGCCTGTTGCCTGCTGTTGGCTGTTGCAACTTGCAACTTGCAAGAAGATTTGCACTCGCAACTCGCAACATGCGTCTTTTTTATAATTTCTTTATTGTTGTTTTATAGAAAACCAGTTCAGTCATCAGTGAACAGTGTTCACTGTCTCCCTCTCTCTCACTCACTACACTCTCGCTGACTCGCTCTTTCTCTCTCACCGAGTCACTACTCTCTCTCTCTCTCTAGTAGTATAGTCACTAGTCACTAAATACTCTTGTGTGGGTGTGTGTGTG
>NW_014040387.1:69836-72263 GCF_001186125.1 Sphaeroforma arctica JP610 | reverse complement strand
TATATATATATATATATATATATGTATGTATATGTATAGTTTATTACTATTGGGTATCTATATCGATTTTTTTGCATACGAAACCGAAAGCTATTGCAAATCTGATTGTGCCAGAGGATTTCTGAATTGCCTTATTGCTGTACTTCGGTTGTTGATCCCTGGCCAGTCACATTGCTAGGTTTGCGTCCCTGATTTATACTATCAAGCATATTAAGAATCTTGTAATTAGTAAACATACAAACGGCACATAGAAGAACAACAAACTTTTACTACAAATAGCGTAGTTTGCTGGCACTCTTCTACCACAACACACTTTACCTCCGTGTATGCTACTATGGGATACAGGCTGAGGGTGCGGAAGCTGAAGGAGAGCCAGTTGACTCTCAGGCCGAACAGACGTGTAAAGTTTCCTACAGCGCACAACATAAGGTGTGATCTCAAGATACTGACGGCATGCGTGAAAGCTTTGATATTTGTATTGGGGGTAAACCCAGAAACTGTGTCAACTCAGCCATCATATTTTAACTTTTTCCTCTTTGTATTAGATGATCTTTATTGAAAGAAATTTTACGTGAATGTATATAAGTAATAGAGGCTTTAGTGTGTAATGATTAGTATCAGGTAGGCAGAAGATGGTTGAGAGATAGGAGTTTCTAGATCAGGATGAGCTTGTATATGGGTATGATACTTTTGACTTGAATTTTAGTCTCCTAGAATAATCGTTTAGTCAACTATTATTATAAAATAAATTCCTGAGTTTTGTCAGACTTTGATATGACAACTAAACGTTAGTGGAAACTGTCGTATGTGTAGCGGAGAAATCGTTTGGACTATTGTGGAGACATGTAGGGGGGACGCCTATGACTGTTTTAATAGAGCATTGAGTGTTAGTGCAGAGGACTAAGACGTATGAGACTGTACTCCAACAGGGAGGGTTGTGACCAGCAGTGTTGCTTTTGTGTGAGGTAACCACGCCTGAGACTAGATCCGAATTAGAGGCCTTTATGCAATTTTTTGGGATCAAGCCTAAGGACATTATTTCAAATGGCATCAGCAGCTTTGTACTCGATGTTCAAGGACTTTTTTGAAGTTGGGGAGTCGCAAGCTGTTTTTCTTTTTCAGTCAATTGGTTGTAGCTCGCGGGAAAAAAAACAAGACAAAATTATCTCGCTTTTAGAGAATTGAAGTAGAATGGTGCACGAAATATTATAGCAGTGAATGAAGCTAAGAATGCGATTGAGGAGAGAGATACGTTTGAAGAAATAGAGTCTAACGACAAAAGTGTGCAAGAGGCACATAGTTGCGAGTTAAAGACGGAGAGCAATAAAAAGCACAAAAAGCAGCTAAAGAGGCTTTAAAAGTGTCGAAGTAGCGGTATAAAGCGTTGGTGAAACAGATTGAACAAAATTTATTTTAAAAAGGCGTGTCAGTATGAAGCTAGATGGCTCGTGCCGCTTATAAGAGATGATGATTAGTTTTATTCAATATTGGCTTTGGTTGGTGATGCAGAGGCTAGAGAGAGGGTGTGGTGTTAGATAATTTGACAGGTCTGTCTGCGCGTACGTTGAGTTTTCTGAAGGCATTGTTTGATGGAAGTAAAGCAGTCGAAAATATGGTCTTGAACTTGCTTGAGACAAGTGGAGGTTTAGTTGATGCATTGGAGCAGTTGTTAATATGCATGAGAGAAGATACATGAGTGTTACAGCTTGAGAGGGAGCAGGCTAACAAGAGGCATCAGGTGCGTATGGAGACAAAGCATAACTATTTTCAGGCTGACGCTGTAAAGAAAATAGCGACTGCAGCATTTGGTGGTACTAGCGGTCTGCAAGGTGCATGTAACTTTTGTAAAGAACCAGGACGTTTTGTGCGTGTGTAGTGTCCTGTGTTGCAGGAGATGGTATGTCATGCGTGTAGCACGATAAAGCATTCTGCTAAGCATTGTCCTATGAAGCAAGCTACGCATGCAGCGGCGGCGGCAGTGTCAGCTGGGACCACAGCTGTATTGCCAGTTACAACGTGTCAGTATGTTACCAAATTGTATGGTACGGTAGGCTTGCTCATGCAACCTGATTGTGATCATTTATCCCTGCCTAAGGCAGTTCATGGTTTCGAAGATGTTGTTGTGGCTAGAGACAATTTTTCGCGTATGGTATGGTGCCGCCCCTATATGTCGAATGAGGAGAATAGTAAGTCTGTTTTGCAATTTGTGCTGCAGCAGGTGTTACCTTGGGGTACGCCGCAGAGTGTAGTAATGGCTCAAGGATGTCCTTTTGCGTCGGATGAGATGCCGAGTTTTTGGACAAGTATGGGTGCAGAGTGTCACTATGTATTGGTTAATCACATAGGCATCACGGAAATGGCAGAGCGGAACAGGTAATTTGCACTATCGTAAATTAGCTAACGGAGAGTCTACCTGTGGGATACGAA
>NW_014040387.1:48553-69371 GCF_001186125.1 Sphaeroforma arctica JP610 | reverse complement strand
TATATATATATATATATATATATATATATATATATTCCGTAGTGCTTGCATATAATGCTACTGTGAGTTAGGCCACTGGTGTGAGTCCATATTATCATTTGACGGGCAGACAGTATACTTCGCAATTAGACGTGGTTGTACGGGCGAGATTGTTGGATGTGTTGGATATGCATTTGCTTAGTGAAGCTACAGTGCGCGATTGAACTGTTGCGATATCGGATGAGGTTGCAAAGGGAGCGCAGTTGTAGGCAGCAGATCAGCATAGAAGACCAGCACCGATCTGGGAACCTGGGCATATGGTGTGGAGGTTACTGTCTAAGGAAGGTAACAAGTAGGATAAAGCGTACAAGGTTAAAGGTATGATTGTTCTGTGGACGTCGCAGGGTATGTATGAAGTGAGGATACTTTGGCAATACCTATATCATACCCTCACTAGAGAGTAGCCATTCTAGCATTGAGAACAATATAGTGAGAGCTCGGATGCCTACGTACGGATATGCAAGTGTTAGAGAAACGTCCCTTGATTGACTTGGATCTCAATGAACAGCAAGTGAGTAATATTCGCTACCTCATTGATACAAAGTGAAAGATAATTGAATCTGATCTAGAACAAGCACCGCGTATCACTGAGTGTGTGCTGCGAGAACACACTGAGCCAAGCTTTATTTAGTTGCTCGAAATTGCTAAAGCTTAGGTCGATTTTTCAACTAACGAGAGTGCACTGGAAACACTGCATTTGAGCAACTTGAAGAATCAACCAACCTTAAGGATAAGCAGATTATGAATGATCTCATACATTTATGCGAGCCTTATAAATGGCACACTATACGGTCAGCTCATGAGCCTATTTGAAAGACATTCCCCTGTGTGGAACCAGTCACGTAAAACTATTCTGAATGCTTCCTTTGACGATACGCGAGATAGAAACTTTTTGAGTCTCGTGAGTCATTCGCTATTTATACCATCACACGAGGTGCAGTTGCTCATATGACGCGTAGGAATCGTAAGATGGAAGGTCACACATATTTACACTGGCAAATATCTGTTGATATACCAGGTGATGGACACTATAGGAGTTAACCTCTCTAAAGAAGTGAAAAATGACATCAACGCTTACGGTGACCTGCGATCCGTGCTTAAAAATATACTACCGCTTCTACCTGAGTACTGAGCTTGGCTTCAAAGTGTTTGCGGCAAAGGTAAAAGTTGATCCTGGAAAGAAACAATGTATAAAATAATATCGGATTGTGCCCCATCTGTAAACTCCGTTGTGTAGCATGCAGTTCACCATGTTTGTACTTTCCAATAATATATTTGAGCTTGTAAAACAGATGAAGTGCAGTAGACTCGCATATGCGACGAAGGATGAACTTTGTCGTCAGTATGCGAGGAGAGCCGGTACTTAAGGCACTCGAGCCATCAGCGATATTATTCTCATACATTCCGCTCGTTGTATCGGCCACAGAAATTGTGAACGGCCCAATATACTTAGCAGTAAGCATAGTCGTGTTGAAATTGCGATCCATGATGTTGACTATATCCTTAACCTCAAACTCAAATTTTCTTTGTATTGTTCCATCGCTTCTGTCTCTTTTACAGAGCGATATGATTCATCTCTCAAACAAGGAAAGACTACATGACTGATTCTACGCGTCTTCATTAATCATAGTAACACATGATCTTCCTGAGATTCCTTACTAGAATATACATGTAATATACTACAACGGCCCCAGAAATAGTGAGCGGGCGCTGTATCAGTGACAAAGTCCGATGTCTCGTTCATTTGTTTTTGTACCGAGTTAATTGAGCACATGTCAGCACCATGCACCATCAAGTACCGCTCCTCGCATATACTCCTTCATCTTTCTGTGTCTAACCTCATTAGCACCTTGTATCTGAGGCTTAGGTACATCCCTTTTGTGGCATATGCCTACAATGAGGAACAGTTCACTACTGTTGATAGTGTACACCTTAGCTGGCCAGCCGACATCTGCGAATCACTTATAAATGCTCTCGGTCACAGTTTGAGTTGATCTATCTCTCGATACAGCACGTTATCTTATCTTTCGTGTGTTTGGACATGGGCAGCTCAACAAAATCAATGATAACCCAGCGTCACGGCTCGTCTTCAGATACACTTTGCATCGTTACGTGCCCGTAGAGTTTGATTCGATCAATTTCGCAGTCATTGCATTCGTGATACACTTGAGGTATAAACTGCTCTAAATTTGAGTGTTTAACCCCGTGTCGTTAACAATCTTCCTCGGGTTTTGCCTTATCCATATGTTTAAGAGCATATTTATGTCTTAACCATTTCAGAATAGCTGTCTCGGTTGATTCTATATCAAATCAAGATGTGATCATCCCACTGCAACATTATCTGGACTTGAAGACTCTTCTAGTCCATATTCGCGTGAAGGCACGAAGGTATGTAGACGACTGATATTAGTTATGTTCATGAGCGGATTAACATGTTTGTATACATATGGGAAGTAGTTCATCAGTTTCTTAAATAGACGAGCCTATGCTTCGTAAGCAATAGCTTCCTAGTCTCAACGTATCTTCTTGTAGAACGTAGTATGTCGCTATGGCGTCTTCTCGACTGAACGGTATCCTGGTAGAGGAAAGCATTTTCTATCCACATAGATTAGCTCGCATTCAATCATAAAGATCGACTACTTGAGCCATTCATTCAAAAAACATGAAGGTAGCATCCAGTATACGAACATAATTTAGCAACTGCGGTATCGACAAGCATGGTGGTTTTACCCAAATGTTCTCATTAGTTAAGTCAATTTGAACCGCATCACCTTCTAGATGTTCCAGAGTTCGGTATCGCGGCAGTCGTACATTTTGATGAGCTGCAAACATATCTATGGTATGTGGACCATATATGTTGTCTGCGATTTTAAAATCATCTAAGATCGGCATTTCAATCCGTAGCTAGTAGCTAGCGCCATCTGATTGAATTCTGGTACAAAGCGTGACAACGTATCCGGTAGGTGATTTTTCATACCAGGAATATCGTATTATGCCACCGACTAACCAATTGTGAGTTGGCTTTATATCCTATACGTTGCAATGTTTTCTGATTGCATAATACTTAAAAACGTGTATGTGTGTTGTTACGGTAGAATGAACAGTTGGAGAGTTGATTTGCAACGGGTTCATGTCCCTGCTAAAAAAACTGCATGTATCCTGGTTTTTCGTCAATCATTCGATACAGAACAATCCGAGAGCGATATCCGATCCGTCTGTTGCTCCTATGAACGGTACTCCGTCTCTTGGTGGCTTCGGTTCTTGTTGAACCACTCATTGAACTGTACAGAGGCATCGTCACAGGCCTTGGTTTATAACTTTGGGACATCGTACAAGTCCAAAAGGCCTAAGGTAACTTGTTAGGTGGGGAACTCCGTTCGACAGGAAGTTGACGAGCCCGCGTATGCTGTTCACATCCTTTCCAGTGGCATGTGTTTTCTTGTAGCCCTGTAAGTGCTCTACCCTTTCCAGATCCATCATGATTCACTCACCAAATACACGATACCCTAATAGCTGCAGTTCGCTATCTGAAATGACATTTCTTGTCGTTGGTTTTGAAGTTCTGTTTGCTCAGTCTTGCCAAGACCTCTTCCACAACTCTGTCATGTTCCTCTTGGGTCTTTGTGATTATGTTATCTATTTACACTTGTACGTTGTCCATGATTTGTTGGAAGAACGATGATAACATGTGTGTACCAAACGGTTAGGTGAGTACAGTTGTCCACCCAGATAAACGTGAAGCATTTCCTCTGTGGTATATCTATCTTCATCTGGTGATAGCCATATTTTACTCTTTGCCGTATGAAACGATGTAGGCTGAAACTGTGATATTTGGTGCACCGGACGTGTATTCTTGTTCCAGTTGAATAATAAAGCTTTTTAGTCTGTGAATGGTAAAAGATGTCTAGAAAAGGTATTACTGATCATATCATAAGTTCTTAATTTGTCTGTATATTTGTACAAATGATAAATATATAGTGATAAAAAAAAATTCCAGATTACATTGTGTATTTGTTCACATGTAATTTTTTTTCTGTCGCTTAGTGTAGCGCGCTGCAAAGCGTTTTTCGCCTTGATATATCAAATTTGATAGTGAAGAAGCTCTCCGAATGCGCCTTCTTGTGGAATGTATTTTCTTGGCCTCGCTAATGGGACTGCGTTGTAAAAAGTAATCTGTCAATTTATCGATATCTTTGATGCGCTCTTCCTGTACATTAGCATTAAAATCGACTCCCATTATTTATTGTCAGCAGCCCCTACGATCATCGCGTTTCATCATAAACGGAATAATTAATTATTGCTCGGCATGTATGAATGCTATCACAATGACTATGGCCCCACCCAGAGCTTCCAAAACCCGCCATTGAAAGTATAAGGGCAAACAGCTTTACATATCCAATTTATTTAAGGAGATTTCCTGCTGTAATATTGTTCACATGAAACTCTCCGTCGATAATGTACATGGATTTATGTAACAAGACACTATAAGATATTGATGCCATATTTAGTAGTCGCTTGCTATTACAGAGTTTGAGTGAGGTATTGTCGCGATTTGCAATATACATCGTAAGCCTCTTGTAAGACAGGGTTGTGGTGATATGACGACATGGCGATTCGTTGTTTTTATATTTCAATCATGAGTGTGGCTTCCTGTGAAATTATCGCCGCTGACTAGTTAAGAGTTTAAATTTGTGCCTCTTTTGAACCCATGGCAGTGATCCGTGTCATCCAACGTAGAGCCTTGTATTTGTACGTCTACTTAGATTTTATTTATTTATTAAAACCGTCTGTCTTGTGGTATCTACACAAATATACGACATATATGAATATACATGCCTTCACAATATGCTGCCGATGTTTCTGAGGCAAATACACCCGGATGTATAAGCACGGCTATTAATTTATATACTACTAGAGTCGTGTACACGCGCAAATAATCATAAATATTACGATGTACTCAAATAAAGCGGCATATTCAACAAAATAGTCCAACGCACGGCCAGTGTGGAGCTCAGGCCAACTGACGGCGTGCCTTATCGTAACCAAGTAGAATATTGTGGCATGACCAGATATTTGGCGGAAGACAAAAAACGTCTGAAATGTCCACAACGCTCATTTCGGTGCCAATCGAGTTTTGTGCTAAATGAATATTTACCGGCATGAGTGTTGGATTGCTATTTTTTTCCCCGCGATAATCATTCGTTTACACACAGAGTCCCTGCCATACAAAAATAAAATAAAAACAGGGGTGTAGGTTTCGACAGCAAAAGATTCGAACAGATCTGGTAGGACGAAAGCTGCTCAGTTTGTGGTTGAGTGAAGAATCCCATTGTACGTACCTTGTCTGCGCACAATTTCTTTTGATCGATTCCTCAACTATATATAGATTAGACTGATAGAGAGATGCCGATATTACAAAATCGTCTATGCATCAGTGTATCACGCAATCATTCCGTTTCTCGATTGGTGTCGGTGTATGCGGTGTAACTTGTCATTTAGTCGTTTTGTCTGACTAATCATCAATTTTGTGTTTACCCCTTTTATATTTGATATTATAAAATGCAAACAAGTGTCTTCATGTTTCTGCCTCTTATGCACACATATGTAGAAGTTGTGCAAATGGTAAAATTTTGTGCAAACGGGGCCAGGTGTGTGATCTGAAAGAATTATGGTTGGCAACTAGATGAGTTGAGTGTCGAGAACTGTTTTGAAGACTCAACTAATATCATGGCCTCCAAACGACCGACAGCAGGATGTATGTCCTTGGCAATACAATCACTGCACCTTTGACCTAAATGGCCCATGATCTGCTTCCTGCACATGAAACATATCCAATATTATTAGAATGGCTATAGAGTATTGCTGTTGTGTCTTCGCAAAAGTCATTGAACTACCACCTTCTACAACGGATACGTATTTCATTGCTGATCGACTGAATTGTGCGATTTTATCCATTGTTGATCCACCTACGTTCCCACTAGCCGCATCTGTATGCGCCGTTGTGTGTATTGTTGTCCTGCAGTATTTCTCGTCCAACGGCCTGTTCACATTCTACATATCATGATAGTAAACGGAATGCCATTGTGTTTGGCAGTTTTCTTCACATTATAATCATGAAAAGAATACGAAAGCGCCTGCTCAACAGTGTTCTCTAATTCATCATACTCTTCTACTTTCACCCGATTTTGAGCATGGTAGTCATCCCAATCCGTTTCAATTTTGTCCTTAACATCGAGATATTGATCGAAAGCATTGTTTTTATTCCTATGTTATCACATTAATTGCCCCTCGCAGCCATAGTTGCTCTGTCTCCCTTCTTTTCTACGTGATGTCTATCGACATCCAGTGAAATACGTAGAAACATGCGTGCATATGTACATATTTTCATCACTCAGACACATGAAGGACTCCCAGCTGTCAATTCTCGTGATTCGAGTATGACCATATTCAGATTGATTGCCAATGATTCCATGCTAGTACCCTCAGTCAAAAGTCTGTCAATTACTTTTCGGAATATATCCTGGGCTTCATGTTCACTAATTTCGCCTTTATATGAATATCTTACTACGGAGCCACAGATTTTCTGCATGTGATCATTTCTGTTCACATATAGACCTGACTGCTGAAGCATACAGCGTGTTTCAAGTGCAATACCATCCAAACGTGTCTATTCTCATCAGCCGTCTCCCCCTCTAAGCTACTCTTTCACGTATCATCCAATATTGGCACATATTCTTCTTCCTCATCATGTGATTTATATTTAAATTGCTCCTTCTGAGTGAAAATTTGCTCACACCACTCTTTGACAACCCCTTTTACAGTAGGTGTGTCGTTATACATCCTTAAGATGACCTGCATATCGTATTTACCACACCAACCAACAATCGAGTAGAGTCTTGTGTTACTCGAGGATGACACGCTTGTACTCAACATTAGCAAAATCATACTTTATTTTGATAGAGCATACTAATCTTCTATAACATCTCGCTGGTACTAATTTATTCTCTGTGCCAAAACCTAATCGGCACTCCAAAACATCGACTTTTTCCACCGTTATCTAAAGTTTTAGCATATAGCTTCCGCAAACAATATGAACTACAACCATGAATCGAGCTGCAGACGGTGAGGTCAATCTCGTGCTGTGTCTTGTCTTCATTTTTGAGCACACGCAGACAAGTAGAATCTGGCCTTGAGCCGACACCTTCGCGTGGCTTCTACTTGTTAAAGTTGTCAATCCTATCTGAACTCACATGTTCACCCCTCAGCCAAGGTAGCAATTGACTATCTTAAACCGATTTCGGTAGTAGTGGGTGTCGTTCTCTCTATCTAAATGAGTTTCCTTCCTTCCTGCGTAATGCTGTGCTGTTTAGGCGTTAGTACACGTGGAAGATTCATAGTTGCTTGCTGAGCTGCCGGATCCCCAAAAATTAATTGACCTCGCAGCTACATAGAAAACCGACACATTGTGTTTTTGTATCTCTTGGCAACATCTTATACTAGGCGCCTCTTTCCGCAATAAAGCAAGCAAATGTATTACACCTCGATTCTTCGCAAACTCGTGCCGCGTCCAGCAACTAGAATTACCGAAACCTTAATGTAGTACTATCTTGAACCGTGCTTTGCACCGTATCACAAGAATCAATTCAATATTTGTGGATAGCTTTTAAATATTGAATGCATATTTTTGGGCTCTGTTCTCTCATGACCATGAGACCGCATTCGTTCTGCTTCTTTAGTCCTGCCACTTGCAGCAATAGACATAAACTGATGCAAATTTGGCCAGTGATACTCGGCCAAAATTGCGTCGATATATACTAGAGGCATCTCATTGTATATCTTATATAATTGATATAACATGCCATTCACTTGTCTTGCCTACCAATACTGCTGTGTACCTTGAGTTGATATAGAGGGACCGAACTATGTGTCGACGGTTTGATGTGTTTAATATCGTGGATTGTCGTTATCATTCGCCCCCACACTCGCTTCTGTTGACACACTCGTACTCGCACCTCCTTCACTAGTTTCTTCCTATTGGCAGGAACGATGATTTATATAGGATGTTGATTATAGATTTGTGTTTAATATCGTGGATTGTCGTTATCATTCGCCCCCACACTCGCTTCTGTTGACACACTCTTACTCGCACCTCCTTCACTAGTTTCTTCCTATTGGCAGGAACGATGATTTATATAGGATGTTGATTATAGATTTGGAGTCGCACCTTATTGCCCTTAACTAGAAACTTGAAAGTTTGGTGACTTTCCTCACACCCATCACACCAATTAATCATGTAGTGCCCTAACTCCCATAATTCAGGGTTGTTATTACGAGCACGTCACGCTCCCATCCGGCCGGCATATCTATGATAATGGTGTACCATCCGTCTTTTGTACGGCACAAGGTATGAATAAACATGGCCATGCCCTACCCCAGAGGTAAGGCCCATCACATACCTCTAGTCAAAGGCTACTGTCTTATGACAGCAAACTGATTTGTAGTAGTTGATCGTATGTAAGCTTGGATGCTCTCTTTGCGGCTGTCGATGCGTTACGTATTTGGACTCCAAACGTGTCCATTACAATCGCTTGACCATGTTCTTCTTAACCACCTACTTACCGTCATATGTTAATGCTCAGGAAGTGCTCACTGTTCTTACCTACAACTGTCTGTCTACAAGCAGCTGTCTCAGTTGATCCTATGACAGTGCAATTCTTTCATAAGCGGGGCTGTTGGCTATCAGGCAATCCAAGCCTCAATTATATACTGACAGTGACACCGAAAATCGAGAACTTTCACAGGGGTTGACCCGTTTGACTACATAACACAATCATCTCGATCTTCCCCGCTAGCATCGTTAGTTCTATCGCTACAACAGTTATTGCCCATCCGGTCTACGTACGATGTGTGTCCTGCCACCACCCAAGTACTTCACTTTAAAATACGTGTAGCCATTACAATATGTATCGTACTTATTAAAATCTCTTCTATATACGTCAGAACGCGCGGGCATTTAGAAATTGTAACTCGGTGTAGAAAACAATGTGTCGCTGAACATAGATTGACGCACTAAGCCATCAGTATCATTTTTATTGAATTTTGTACCATTCTTATATGCGTGTGTATTTACTGATACTTGGTTGTCCCGGTGTGGTACGACCAACATCGAATTGTTTACGAGTGAGGAATGCGTACTTATAACTTATTCTGTCGAGGTACACCTTCTCCTTCTTGTTTCAAGTTTCTCAATAGTGATCTGTTGCTTCATCCATGAAGGCACCTGGAAATAGTTAATACGTTGTAATTGTACTACTTATGGCCATTACGAACGTTTCCATTGCTATTCCAAATCGTCGGAAAGTATAATCGTGTATAAGAGTTCAGCTTCAGATTTGGATAGCGCACGTTGTTCTGGCACTATAGCTGTATCTCCCTGTAGTAGTGCCAGCGAACACCGATTTGCCCAGTGTCCCGTGTATACACCATTGTTTGATAAAATCTCTTAGTGTATTTCGTTTAGAAGTTTGCTTTTGGTAAATTCCGTTACCCCGTACAACCGCGAAGTTAACTTCAAACATTGATTTTCATCATCCGTGTACACAACCTTAACGATTGATGCATCGTATCTAAGAGTTGCTTTGCAATCTGTTCCCCTGAAGGCAGTGCAGTTGGTTTCCAATCGACTGGGATTGCACTCTCATGTGATCGAGCTGGCATGGGGACCGACTGGCGGTTCAGTTTCCTTGCAGCGGGTGTGCGCACACACGAAATCCGTCTGCGTGTAATATGTATACCATGTCAGTTGCATCTTCTGTGTCAGGTATTGTATGTATGGATATTTGTGGTATGTAAATAAACTGAGTAGCATTCTCCAATTTTCATCACCGACTGTATGATCATTATCACAAATTTTCCTATCATTTATGGCCGATTGTGATAATTGTCATGTAGCATACAGGGACCGGATTATCGAAAGAGCCAATACTAAACCCAAAACCCAGGATTATCCAATACTGAGCTTTGGATCTAGGATCCAATATTTCTGATGATAAAGTGATCAAAAATATAGCGGGTATACCGGTAGATGATACCGGGACTCCCGCGTGCGAGAGAAACACTTAAGTAATAATTGAGTCTAGTGTAGAAAACAACAAACACAAACAAAGACTCGATGCGAGTCCTCCAGCCTGGGACTTTTTACCTAGCTGAGAGATTCGCATTTGAGAAGAGGTCTATTGTTTCCATTGGTCGTATCTTGTAAGCTACTCTCAAACTCTACATTTTTTACAATATCCTTACTACGGTAAGTCAAACAACAAGAAAAGTCTCTGTTGTACACCAGTCGAAACAGACATAGGTACCCCAATACTCAAATAAGTATAGAAGACACCATAAGAGGACCAATAACGAGGAACAAGAAAGAGGTTGTCTACTTCAGAGACGAGCCACTGCTGACAATCAAATATCAAGAGACCAAGTGAGGTCCTCTCAAGAAAAAAAAGAACTGGGAAGAAAGACTAAGCTTCTTCTCTGAGAAAGGCAAGCATACGCCCCAAACAAGGTTCGCAGAACCATAGTGTTATTCTTTATTTATAATTTTGACAGTGCTGTAATTGCCATAATACAACACAATAAGATACCGGCCCATAAACTAGAGATATACAAAGTCAACTTTGGAGGAAGAGACAAAGAAGTTCGGTGGAAAGTGTCAAGGTGAATATAATATCAATATTGGGGACAGTGTCAAGGTGAGTATAGTATCAATATTGGAGACAAAAGTTCTAGTACTGAAACCTGTGATCGCAAACAGACAAAAGAATATCCTCACCACCAGGACACCACACAACGGCTCGGTTACACAGAGAATCGTATATACAAAAGATTTAATATCTCCAACACATTGTTCATAGAGATAGAGAAGGTTACACACGACCCGAAGCCAAATAGAAATAGCAAGACATCGTGGTAACGCAAACGAGGCGGCAACTTATAAATATCTCGAAATTATACATATCATCAGAATCAATACTGAGACAAAACACGACATCGAAATCGATATTGTACCTTAGACACTTACAACTTGGAATGGCATAAAATAGTAGTCGAAGATAATAACTCGAATATAAAAGACCTGACAAGTTGAGAATAGATCAGAGAACAATTGCAATTGTACATCAGATAAAATTGAGATCTTAAGCATCACTAAAATTCAGACGATAAACCTCAAATCCAGAGGTACGCTACGCGAACACAAGAGATAACAGAGCAGCAATAAATCTACAATAGACACACATCATAGATAATTAATCGAACGAGCCAAGAATAAATGAGCCATACACTGAGATTCAGCAAATCGGATATACACAGGCCACACAACAAGATTAGAGCACATATGCATGCATGAGTTAATGAAGTACATATCCACATCAACACAACCAAGACCAAGGAAAGACATAAAGTGGGAAATACATCTCCACTTCAGAGAACTGAAGTAAAAAGTACAATAACACACATGTCATGAAACACTCACATTCAAATAACACAAGAGCCAATATCACGAAATAAACAACCAATTTCGCAAATCAAAACTAGCATCACTTAACATCTCCATATCAGAGACAATCTTAGTGAAACACAAATAAGACACTTAAATCTCAACTCCAGAGACAATACAGGTAAGAAAAACAAACACACCAATACGTGAATTAGCGTACAAGAGCAAGATCGAAGGATAACATTGAGATCACACAACACATTCATATACTAAAAAACAAGGCACCAGGTCAAGCAAGATTACACATCACAATACAATAAACCAGTACATAAATTATTATTATTTTAAAAATGTACAATAGAAAACAAAAAGTGAAACTACGAAGAAGCCTCTTACAAACAAGACACTTCATGCCGACTTCACACTGCAATCGAAGACAAAAGAGAAACAACATCTCGACATAATACCACAAGTAGAAGCAAACCGGAACAATCCATTCCGCATGATCGATACATGTTGGATAAACAACGAATACAACGGTCAACAAAGACAGACACAGACAGACTACAAGTAATGGAGTGACGTATAATTCATATTCACAAACACATACGGTCAGACATTAGGCCACAAGACACCATTACTCAAACAACTACCTAAATCAAAGAAGTGCGGTACATTGTCACGAGACAAATATAAATTAATAGTAACCGAAATACAAACCAAAAACCAAGGTTGTCAACACGATAAACTGGGTTCACACAAGAAACCAAGTGTGTCATAAGTTAACGAATAAACCGAGATAAACCAAAGTGTATATATTAACCCCAAAAACTCTCAACATAAACCCAGGTGTCACAGAGAACGTCAAGTTGAGCAGATCAAGTGCAAGACACTACATCAGACTACTACACTGAACACCACAAAGAGGCCCAACATAAAGGTGAACTACTGATTTTTACTATATAAAAACGTGTGGACTTATAGAAAGAGTTTATTGAAGCTAGAGAATAACGGAAAATAGCACACTACGCGCACATCACGCGACAAGAACTCTAAATTGCAATGTACACTGGACAAGCATATCAGTCAAAGACGTCTGCGCCCTACCAAAGAACACGAGCAGCAAGAAGGAGTCTACGCACACAAGTGAGCTCAACTCGTGGGCACACACGTGGGAGCATATGTCGTACTGCCAGAACAAGACCAGTACAAACTGACACAATGCTAGTCTCCCAGGTCTCCTTACGCACCTCTACTCCACACAATGGAGAAGGAGCGATGCACATGGACGATGAGCCCACACCAGCAAGAGCTCCATTAGAGCCAGCAATGAGTAAGTATAACATAGCCATTAACAAAACCACCTATGACGGCAATGACTACATTGTAGATATACTAGTGGACAAGTTGTATGCACAAAAGGCGGACGACCCCATTGATATACGAGCACTCCACAAACTCCGCAAGGCAGTTTACACCCAACAACCCAACAGATTGATACCAGTACTAGATCAGTGGTTGTCAGAGCTACACAATAAAGCTATGAAGGACGGTGATAAAAGTGATTACGATGAGTGTATTGCAATCAGTGGCTTTATGAGCGAGCTAACTCTAATTAGATCTCATGTAGGGGATGAAATCTCAGAACCAAAGATGAACAAGCTACTCAAGATGAGTGAGAACCCCAAGTGGCCAACACACAAGTACGTCAGCATGGCTGACAGTCGTGATAAAATTGAGTTTGTATCTGTAGCAAAAGACTTGTTCGCGAGCACAAACATGTCAGTAGTACAGTACCTATCACTCGTACAAGAATTGCTCAGACAGACAGACGCAACGGAGGTATCGCACACTGCACTCAAAAATATACGTAGTTCTAAACAGCTTTGGAAAGACTTCACTGATGTGGAAGACAATATATTGATCATTGACAACCTGCGTCGCACCCTAGTATACTATCTACTAGAGAAGTGGCTCAACGACTTCTATGACACTCGCATGAATGTTGAAGTACGAGGAGCACGATTGCGCCGCACAATGTTTGAGTTAGAGAAGCGATACAAGGGCACTGAGAGAGAGTCCATTAATAGGCAATTCCTCAAAGCATCCCGTTCCCAAGCACTAGTCATGTACGGACTGCAAGCTGAAACAGATAGACTGATCAAGGCTCAAACAAAGCCTGATGGTAGCAGTGGACACTTGTCTGACATATAAGAAAAGTATTCCATGAACTCACTGAAGACATGAGCAGACAAGCAACTATAACACAGGCTAATCGCAAACGTGACAACAAGCGAGCGAGAACCGCACCCGTCCCCGACCAGAGAGTCACTCGTCCACGAGTGGACATACCTTCAGGGGGTCCACCCAGAGGGGAGGACCAGCTTAAAGGTGGTGGACAACAAGGAAGACAAGGTAGAGACGGTCCTATAGACAGGGTACTCACGCCCCAACACCACGAGGACCAAGACCTTGCCCACACTGAGGTATGGACCCTTCCCCACATACATTCAGTTTGTGCCCCAAGAAAGACGAAAGCAACCATCTGAAAGCAGCAGTTCGAGCAGCGCAGCAACCTCAACCCAACCATATCGACCAGTTGGCTATTACAAATGGCAACAAGGTGCAGGAGATGGATGAGGAACTATGAAAAGCTTGGTGGTCGGAAGCTAACATGATAAACATAGTATATATTGTGAATACACACACTGATGAATAAACGTTGTTAGTAAATGCAAATGATATTGCTTACACACCCATTTCTTTACTTCTTAACCCACGAGACCAATGATTGCACATAGACATACAAATCAATAGCATCACATACAACGCACTAGTAGATTCAGAAGCACAACGCTCATGTATGGATCGCACTGTAGTAACTGAACTATACTTGTCCGTAAAAGCACAACCTGGGTACATACAGCTAGCACAATCAGATGCACGAGTACAACGCATAGGTTCCACAGAAGTATATGATAAAAATTACGGCGGTAGAAAAACTTCAAACTGCTTTGAGGTACTCGACCTCCCAGACAAGAGATCACCAATTGCATTAGGTATGGACATTCCACCATACTTAGGCATATATCTAGCGGGGATAATCAATCCACTCATACCAACAGATGCCAGATGAGAATCACTTCTCACACCACAGAAGAAGGCCCTGAGCATGAACAAGAAGGATTCAGAGAATCACTCTCCGACTTGTCAGACCAGAACGGTCAGATCCCACCATATGTCCACAGCAATCTATCAGGATCAGTAGTGGAGATACCAAGTCAGGAGGTCAAAGCCAAGAACATTCGTCACGCTAAAGTGAACTTTGTTCCACCCAAGTACATACCACAAACAGATGACGATGTTCGAAAATGGGCCAAGCTCAGCCACATATACACGAACAACACCCACACAAGTAAATCTACCTTTACTATCCACAGGGGACTTTGAACAGACGGATCTGTTAAAGCAAGTACGCACATGTTTAGACTCAAGAGAAGTCAAATATCAACATGAACAAGACAAATTCGTATTACCGAAAATAAAGGAAGCACTCCACAACCTAAAAGGTGCAAAATTCTTTTCCGAATTGGACTTGACAGGATTCTTCTACCACCTTCGTGCACACGAAAATAGCCAACACTTCTTTACTTTTTCATGGAAAGGGGCACAATACTCGTTCAAGTCAGCTCCATTTGGACTACACTCGCTAACAGCACACCTTTAACGAGTGATGGCCAACCTCCTCATTGACATTATTGGAGTACAAGTATATGTGGACGACATAGTCATTGCCAGTATGACAGAAGAAGAACATAGACAACCACTACGTGAAGTCATCAGTAGACTTGACGCTGCCAACTTCAGGCTGAATCACAACAAGTGTGCGTTTGCAGTCAAGACAGTCAATATACTAGGCATCAAAGTTACAACAAAAGGGCTCAAAACAGACCCTGAAAAACAAAACGCATGATTGACTGACCACTGCCAAGAACCAAACATGACCTACATCGAGCAGTCGGACGCGCAAACTACATGCGAGACCACATACCTCAGTTTGCATACATAACGAAACACTTCCGCAATCTCATGGAAGGAAAAATGAGTCAGAATGTAGCCAATCTTTGGACACCTGAGCTCATTAAGAAATAGGAAGAACTCAGAGATGCCATTGCATGCTCAGCAACATTGGCGTACCCAGTAGTTGGAGTACCGTTTCAGATCATAAATGGCGCAAGTGACGTATCTGTTCCAAATCGTAGATGGAGTCAGAGGAGATATACTCTATTACTCAAATGGCCTAAACCCTGCACAACAGAGATATGGGACAAACACAAAAGAGCTACTAGCGCTGGTATACAGCCTAGATCACTTTTCAGAATAAATCAAAAGAGGTGATATAGCATTGTGGACAGATCACAAAGCGTTATGTCAGATGAACAAGCAACAAACACTGCATCCCATGCTCGCAAACTGAATAGCAAAAAAAATTCATCATCACTTCACCATCATACACGTGCCAGGCAAAGACAATGAAGTTGCTGACAGGTTATCAAGAGTACACCAAGACACATTCAACCTCAATTAGCACATACACAATGGTCAGGCGAGATGAATAAAATGACAGCACCATACGGAGGATCATACAAGATAGCAAGCAAGGAGGGCAACGGGTATTTTGTCCGTAACCTTGATGGGACTATAGCCCCCGAAAATCCTAACTCGGTCAGTGATGAACTAATTGGCTTAGTCAAGAAGGCTAGCGAGCTCGAAGAATTCACCACCAACAGTCAAGTGTTCTTAATGTTGCTTGCCGCATAGTAGTTTTGGAGGCTGGGTTCAAGTACCATTTCATATTGAATAAGCGTTGAAGATCAGAACCCACCCCAGGCGAAGAGTATAATGACAGAACAAACCGACAGAGGGTAATCTGTGTTGCCTATTAAGGCGGACGTTCGAGATACAAGATGCAACTCAAGAACAAGGCGCAGGGGATACGCTATCACATATTCCGCAACCTGTCATTGCCAACCAGACTGCCAGTGGAAAGCTACAAAAAGTAGGCTTACAAAAACATAAACAAACACCATTTGTGAAATATCAGACCATGCAAGACCATGCAAGTATTGAGAAAATGTTCGTATTTTAACTTCAGTATCTCATCTCTCCGCTCTTCATGGTCGAACTTTGCCGATCTCGTCCGGTTTTCGATCTCCGGAGCACCTTGACCGGTCTGATGTTCTCAGCTTCAGACAGGCCAACTTATTTTAATTCTGCGTATTTATGTTGCTGGAAAAATAGCCACCCACTTTCCTACTGTAGCGTTCGGTGCAAACAGTAATCCACACATAATTTGACGCCGGCAACTACAGGTTGCAATATCGGCAAGGCATTCTGGCCCCGAGAGCATCTACACATTCTTCTTGAATAAAAAACTAGCCACAAGGCACTTTAAAAGTTATGTACAGCCTCCATCTTGAAGAAGATATTCGGACAAAGTTTCCAAATGTCGACAACAAAGGCGCAGGGATAAGAGGTGAATCTCTTATTGTAGAACTTCAGTAAAAACTTATGACACATGCGCTTTATTGACCGCTACTACAACATCCTTGTGCTATATCTTGTGTGTCTGTACAGCAACCGGTTCTGGCGTGCAAGTCATTTGTATCAGGTTTCGATTTACAACACGCGCTAGTACTAGTCGTCGATAGTGTCGACTGTTGCGCCCCCAAGCTTACACCAGTAGTATGCTTATTGGCAGCTGAAGGTGCGCTCTTCCGTACTGGTAGCGGTTTGTTTGCAGGATTGTTGGGTGTCCAATCCCCGAGTGAATCCGCCGCATAGAAATCCATCTGTGAAAGACGACAAACATTTGAACACCATTGCCACACATTATTGCCACCTCTAATTTAGACCGGGAGGGGCTCTTATTGTATATATGTATTCAGCATCTGCTGTCTACAGCAACCCATGGAACCCATTGATAAAAATCAGCCAACACAATTATATATTGAGAAGCCACTATGACCAAGAAAGACGCCGCCATGCTTATCAATGGAGCAAAGGAATTGCTGTTCAAATTTGAAAGAAAGTAAGAGAAACGAGACGACCTTCGCGACAGCATTTCTGACTTGCTAGCCATAAACTGCTTTGAACCTAGTGAGCGGCAAAATCATAGATTGTGCAAACACATAGTAATGGATTCAACCATACTGTTGAACGATGATAGCTGAAAGACAAACAGTCCTCAAAACCCTTGGTGGCGCAATAACAATAGAAAGTCTTAGAAGACATATCCTACGACATACCGGGTAGATCGATTGCCAGCCGACAGTGTCAAACACCACCGACGCTTCGTAAGGGGTGAGCAACGGCTTATCAAACGCGTAGCCCCAGTCAATCGACAGACGAGGACAGGCAATCTGAATAAAGCTGTAATAATTAATACCGACGGTTTAGTACGATACTGTGATATATTCAATATCAGCTTAGGCGCCCTGGATCGACACTCGCCAATTGCAGTCTGCGTCACCATGTTGCACCAGAGAGCATGTAAATGATCTTGACCCTTTTTAGTCAACACACACGAAGTATGTAATAATGTTGGTGGAAATATCAGAACACAACTTTGGGTGAACTTGTACAGAAATTTTCATATATTAAATACTACCGACCCGTGCAGCATGCAAGCGAGACCACCACAGCACAAATGTATTATCATACATGTGTGTCACCACCGAATGTATGTGACACCTTGACAACCCCCTTGAAAAATTTCGAATTCACAGCAAGTAGCCTCCTAAAACAACATAATAGTAGATGGAAACGCTGCAACCCTAACCCATAAATCATTGAAGTCCGTTCCATAAGCCAGCAGCCTTCGGATAGCATCATGAACTTACGCATCGACATCCTTGAAACAAGCTAGCTTGCCCGGCATGATTTCCGAGAGAAGTATCTCAACACACTTCATCCCTGAAGCGAGTATACGCTGCTTCAACCCGTCCACAACCTGAGGACTTCCCTGCCTGCCCAGAGTGCCCATAATTAGACCAAATGTCTTCGCCTTCGTCGCCTCCCGTATCGCGGCCCGGCGGATGCTGTGCATTTGCTCAGTGTCGTATGTCTCGATGCTGATCACCTTGCTATATGGATCATACCTGGAAGAGAAGAGAAGAGAAGGAAACAGTGCAATCTGTGTCAGTCATACGGAAGGGAGGGAGGTGGGGGGGTTGGGTGCAAGAGATACTGAAAGCGAGCACGAGTATGTGCTGTTGGCTGATGTATCAGGTGACTGACAGGGCGATGCAGATGTACCTATGTAATGCCAATATATGGGCTATACATATGTACTTGAACATCACAGACGTGTATACTGTATACTAGGCGCACAGTGCCATATTCAGGGAAGGCGATCATTCATCGCTGTGATACACACCTAGGTGCATAGAATGGCTCTATGTTTACACATACACACGTATACAGCATGCTCGTATCCAAATATGAGTTAGTAAAGGTTCCTTAATTGCGTGAGGGAGGATATCAACATTAAAATGTCAAACAGAACTGCACCGGTTTGTTGAGTTCTAAACTGCTCGTGAGATTGAGATAGTCCCTACGTATATTATTGGAGTGTTATTGAACTTGAACTCGAATTGAGGCATTGTGAGTGAGTGTCATACTATCTGCGAGTACTGTAAGTGCGGCAAGTGTGAGTGTGAGTAAAATTGAGTTATCAGTCTTGTGCGTGTGAGCGAAGAATGCAAATGTAAATATAGCATAGTCGGATTGTAAGAGTGAGTATGACAGTCATTATATAAGGACTGATTGTAGCTTGTCAACGCGTGCATGTGCATCTCTGCGATTTCTCCATTATATTAGGTGCTTGACATTCGATAGATTAAGCAGAAACTCAATCGAAAAATCTATAGATCCTTACATAGATATGTACACATGTGCATTTACACAGGCTTGTCTGGATATACAATCGAGATAAACTTCACATGGACACACTCCAGACACACACTCACACCCATTGAAATATATATATATATATATATATATATATATATATAGATACATAGATACATATATATATACATAGATAGATACATATATATATATATATATATATATATATATATATATATATATATATATATATATATATATATATACATGCATATACCTGTATGCTGGTATATTTGGGTTCATGATCATAATAGACTCCAAATGAAAGCGTCCATCACCCAAGTAGAGTATGTAGTCGTTGTCCTGTAACCTGGGTGCAGTACAGCCCAGGAGTTCTCCAGGGGACAGGGGCTTAGTTTGTGGGATGATTACCGTATAATCGGTTGAAAGCGCCTCTCTTGCACCCTGCAAAATTTACATACGGACATAAATATTATAAACTATTTCAGTGGCCACACATGGCTTCCATCGGAACCGATAAAGGCTTTTTAGAACTGAAATAGGGCAAATTAAAGGGCTACGTGACCAGAAAGTACATACCTGCAACGCTGTCGAGAACTGTATCGTGCACACGAGCGCAATGTTGGCACCCGGTCTGAAGTTGTGTTTCACCGAGTCCACAAAGTGCTTGATATCGATTTGTATATCCACAAACACGTACAGCATCCTGATCAGCGTCGTATCAATGGGTACCAGACAGCTGTGTCCGTAGTGAATCATAAAGTCACAACCCAACGAACGGGCTGAAAAGTCATCCACACAGCACGCACCGTAGGTTACGTCACCCATCACCACACACTCCACACCCGCAAACTCCTCGAGGATGTCAGCTATCACCAGCGAAAACATCAGCAGACCTTCCGGGAACTGCAGCGCCACTGAAGGTGTAGACAGGGGAGAATACTTAGGCCCAATATACGTTATGAATACTTTATGTAGGGAAAAGAATGGTCTACGGATGTTTGTTGATGTGTTTATGCCATAGGGGGCATACATAGCTGAGAGGCGGGTTAGCTGGGTAGATAGATAATATATGAAGACATACAGATTTGGCTTATAGAGCATATATGACTTTACATATGGATACGCACACATCCACATACGTATAGGTGTATGTACATAGTATATTAGTATACACGTGGAAAAATGCACACACACACATACACACACACATATATATATATATATTTATATACATACATAGATATATATATATATATATATATATATATATATATATATATATATATATATATATATATATTATATATATATATATATATATATATATATATATATATATATATATATATA
>NW_014040387.1:43239-48533 GCF_001186125.1 Sphaeroforma arctica JP610 | reverse complement strand
ACACACATACACACACACATATATATATATATATATATATATATATCACTGTTTGGATGCACCAACTTATACTCATGCATGCATATCCAGCACACAATACATATATATTCACACCTTCACACACTATTTACAACACGAATGGGAAGACAACTTCACACCCACGAATGCTATATAGATATGCACATACACATAGATAAACAATACATATACACATGTAATGTGCTAACAGCAACACATAAATGAACACATATATACATATATAAGCGGAGTTCTCGAACAGCACTATACCAAATCGATGTATGCACACCCGCTACCCCAATCAATAACTGTACTGGTATACATGTATGCAGAGTTTAATACAAATGTTCAGCAGTTCATATTGTATGTACTCACAAAGTCCAACAATCGAGTGCAACTACCATAAATTAGGCACCATAGATAGAAAAAGTACCATACTTCATGCAAGTTGTTTTAACACTGCAGTAGGATAGTGTAAACATGCGAAAGCTAAAAAAAAGTACTTGTGCAGATAGGTGGAATCAAACGCAACCAAACTGGTCTCATGAAAAATCGCGCACACATGTAGAACACATGCACGAAAACACAGGCAAGTATAATAGTATACTGTAATACTCTTTAAGGATAATAGTATACTGTAATACTCTTTAACACTGTTGTGACTAAGAGCTTGTGTGATTTCAATTAAACAAACAACACATATACAACACAAGAATACATTATCAGTAAACTATACAACAGAAGAGTACATTAGCAGTATAGTATAAAACGCCCGCTTCAACACTGTCGAATCAGGACTAATACCGGGCTCGTACTCACCTCGTTTCGAGTTGGTAGCCCTCAGCCGCCACACACTCTTGTATATCTCAAAGTTGTAATTCTTCGGCAGAGCCTCCATAGCCTTTGCCAGTGCTTCGTTCTCCATTATATCTGCGGGTATACGATTAACCATGCGTTTGGTACCGCTTTTGACCACGCGCTTGGGTTTAGTCGCAGGAACTACATCCGTGATGCTGTCCGGAGTGGGTCCCTCAGCGACTGCCGCATTCGAAGATGCATCAGACTGTTTGCTGGCTGTGATTTGTTTATTCGCACTTTTCAGCCCAACAAAGCGACCTCGGCCCTTTACTGGGGCTGCAGCACTCGTACTACCACTTGTATCAGGCATATCTACACTATAGGGAATGAAGTTCTGAAGCCAGATGCGCTTCTCAATACAATACACATATTCATAATACAACAAATCGCTACATGCACAAGGTTAAAACCCAAAACTTTTCAAAATATTACGAACTCGTGTACACTTTTCAGAGTACATACCGATTTTTTAGCCAAATATTATTGGTCGGAAAAATCAATGACATACCTTTGCATTCGAGTATGATGACTGATGAGAATTTGTGATGCAGTATATATGCTACCAGCTGCAGTGCTGCTAAGTCTGCCAATCTGCCATATATACTCTCCAGGTTAGAGGTTGTACGGGATTGTGGATATATTTCAGTCACGCCTTGTATACGGGTGTCGGGAACACTTTCGTGCATTCAATGAATAAACTATATGGTCATTCTATATAGGTGTCACGATTACATTTATCGGTGGATTGTTGATATGTTCACACGAAGTGAGACTCCAAATAGGTGAGTATGTCACTGCTTGAAGGTGCCGCAATCATGATGCCTCGGATCACAATACCAACTTGCGCGAGTCGAAGATAATACAACCGCAACCTGCGCAGATGTATGTATGTAAAATATGTTCAGAAGTGCGAGAATAAACTCCAGTACCGACAAATACTGCAATAGGTTTCGCATTTTCTTAGAACAGCCGAAATAAGCAGCTAAATATAATACTGTATCAATAAAAAAAAGGTTACTTCCTAAACACAACGCCTTAGACCACTCGGCCAACCTGCAAATTTTATGACAGGTGCAGGACTCGAACCTGCGCATCCGAAGATATTGCGGAGTTCATAACCGTTGCACAACCGCAATTATAAAAAAGGACTCTTAAGTAAAATTATATTATTTGAAATAAAAGATAAAGGGTTTTTACCAGAATACACGCGCCAAGTTTCACAACGACCAGTTACCAGTTACCAGTATGTAAAAACAGGGTAAATAGAGCAGTGGTTGTTTGATTCAGGAGACTCTCTGGCGGGCTGTTTGGTTTAGAGCGTTTTTTAATGCTCTAGCTACAGAGAGGTAAATATAAATACTTTAGGGAGGTCCAAGTTGCAACATATTTACTTATGTTCCGCACTCCACAGTCTTACGTAGTTATGTACTTAGGAGACAGGTCCACACTTCTGTTTATTTATAAGTGTATCAGTTGACTGTCACCTTCACTTTGATGTGGAAGTCACAAACTGGAGAATGTCCGCTCCTTTTGCTAATCTCACAGCGAGTATCGCACATTCGAGCCCGCGGATTGAAGAAAGTGTGCGCGATGGTCCTAGTTCCAGTCAACCCAGTGAACTAACCGTAAAAAACAGCGTTGGTACGGAAGCAGAGACTGTTGTACCTGCGGAAATCAGTGCACCTACTGAGAAGAGCGATTCTGTGGTGCCGATGATTGGATCTGCTATTGTGGTTCCTTTAGCAGCAGTACCTGCGGTTAGTATGTCCAGAGGAGTCGAAGATGAATTACCAGCCACAGCTGAGAGTATTATACCCAATGTTAATACGGGCCGTAAAGACACGATAGAGGAGAGCAAGGCACCGGTGGAGAACTCACCAAATATAGATACGATTAGCACAGCCATTGCAAAGACGGACAGCCAGCCCAAGACAAGTATCGACACTAAAACAAACGCAGACATAGGCAGCACATCTAACACCAACACCTGTGGCTCTACACAGCCGGAGAAAAGCCAGAACTCTAGTGCTAGCGACGAAACAGATACACAGAATAGTGGATCTACAGACGTGCCTGTGTTGGAGAATGTACCACCGACCACGACGAACCGCAACACTGGTGCGACGCGATCGCCTACGCCACCGACAACAGCCAAAGCTTTACCATATGTCGAGAGTGCCGAGGATGCGGCCAAGTTCAAAAAGAGCTGCGACAATCTGACCCGGAAGTTCAAAAGCGAGTCCAAGGTCCTGAACACGGAGGTCAGGACCATTCTGTCCTGGCACTTTGAGAGGCTAGTGGTGGGCAAGCAGTGGAAGGGTGTGAAAGGTATGTATGCGGAGTGGTTTATTGAGCTTCTACTATAGGTGCCCTGGAATGTTAGCATATGATTGTAGTTATATACTTCCAACTCTGAGTGTATTAGACGCTTTGTGAAAGGTATGTATGCGGAGTGGTTTACTGGGCTTCTACTATAGAAGCCCTGGAATATTAGCATATGATTGTAGTTATATACTTCCAACCCTGAGTGTATTAGACGCTTTGTGAAAGGTATGTATGCGGAGTGGTTTACTGGGCTTCTACTATAGAAGCCCTGGAATATTAGCATATGATTGTAGTTATATACTTCCAACCCTGAGTGTATTAGACGCTTTGTGAAAGGTATGTATGCGGAGTGGCTTATTGGGCTTCTACTATAGAAGCCTTGGAATGTTAGCGTATGATAGTAGTTATATACTTCTAACTCTGAGTGTATTAGACGCTTTGTGGTCTTCCGGTGCACTACGGGAATGTATAGAGGCGCTTCATGTTTACTGCGCAGAAAACGCGAGGTCGAGTGAACCCCGCCAGGTATAGTCTAACATTCATGTGTCAATTAGTCTAAAATTCATGTGTCAATTAGTCTAACATTCATGTGTCAATTAGCCTATCATTCATGTGTCAGTGGGTTCTTTTCGAAAGCACAGCGGAACTCAAAGCTGTTAAGTTGTATGTCGGTTTAGACTATACTTTCCATTGGATGTTTGCGCCGTCTATACATCCCCACGGCCAAATAGTAGTCACTCTTGTCTCATAAAGGAAGCATTAGGACGATAGCCTAAGAATTATTCGCTACCTACCATTCATTCTGATAACTATCAACACCGTTCCAAAAACCCACACCACACAAGAAAAGGCTAACCTTGGAATATCCTCCTCGATGGCTCAGTGCAGAAAGTTTACGTTCAATTCAGGCGAATCGGCTTGATTACACTAAACTTGTCGCACAAACTATCAAACAGTGCACAGATCCGAATGCATTGGTCTTCCTATCTGATATTGCTTTTCCCGTGGTGGCGGATCCTTTCATACACACTCTGGCATAAAAAAAATCCTCATCCATGCCGAATGAGCACTGGAAAGATCGCGAATGCTTTGAAACTTACTATTTGATATTGGTTTTCAAGTAGTGGCAGATCCTTTCAAACACATTCTGGCATAAAATATTCTTCATCCATGCCAAACAGAGTTTTTGAGCATGTGGAAAGATCAGGTGCCCGTCGATGAGACCTACCTGCTAATTGCACACATCACATGCGCGCTCAGCAACAAGGACGATGTTGTCGCCAGAGCCAATCTGCTACAGACTATCGATGCATTGGAAGTTCTGTACCAAATCGCATCGAACGCCAAGACATCCAGGAAGGCGTACGAGCGCATGATCCGAAGTGTCAAACTACAGGTAGGTATGCGCAGGAGTGTGCGGCTACTGGTGTGAGGTGTGCTGCATAGTACAACTCGACGGAACGTATGGGCTTTGAGTGTGCAAACGTCCCACGCCTTGTGTGCAAGTGGTACATGTGCATGCATGCTGTGGGTCAAGCCACGGTCTTGTGCGCTCTCTGTGGGTATGTTTGGACGTGACAGCATGGTGCAACAATTGTGGTGTCTAAGTGTACCGTCGTGACGGTGTGGGTGAGCCGGTTCAATCGGCTGTAAATCAGGGTTGAGGTTTGGGTTTGAATTTTTCATCCCAGTACCAGTCTGCAGGCGTGGGGAGTGCTACAAATTTACATATCATATCGTATGCTCTTTGGTCTTTCTGGACATGCATGGTGCGTGTTCAATCGATATGCTGTATACCAGGTTGCGACTTGCGTTTGGGTTTTATATTTCATTCGTGTGTCCATCTGCAGGAGTGAGGAGTGCTGCATATTAGTTGGCGTGTTCTACGATCTCTCTGACCATGCGTGCTTGTTATAGCAAGTCAATCTGTATTGTTTGTGGCTTGCGTTTGGGTTTTGTATTTTATTCGTTTGTCCATCTGCAGGAGTGAGGGGTGCTGCATATTAGTTGGCGTGTTCTACGATCTCACTGACCATGCGTGCTTGTTATAGCAAGTTAATCTATATTGTTTGTGGCTTGCGTTCGGGTTTTAT
>NW_014040387.1:16628-43219 GCF_001186125.1 Sphaeroforma arctica JP610 | reverse complement strand
GCTGCATATTAGTTGGCGTGTTCTACGATCTCACTGACCATGCGTGCTTGTTATAGCAAGTTAATCTATATTGTTTGTGGCTTGCGTTCGGGTTTTATATTTCATTCGTGTGTCCATCTGCAGGAGTGAAGAGTGCTGCATATTAGTTGGCGTGTTCTACGATCTCTCTGACCATGCCTGCTTGTTATAGCAAGTCAATCTGTATTGGTTTGTGGCTTGCGTTTGGGTTTTATATTTTATTCGTGTGTCCATCTGCAGGAGTGAGGGGTGCTGCATATTAGTTGGTGTGTTCTACGATCTCTCTGACCATGCCTGCTTGTTATAGCAAGTCAATCTGTGTTATGTCATCGTGACCGTGGGTATAGCTGATCTGCTGTGAACAAGGTTAACACTTGTAGTTCCCACCGCATAATGAACTGCACACGTCCATGTAGCGATGCCGAGGAGTGTATGATTGTAAGTGTGATGATTATGCAAGTGTCAAGTGTCAGGTGTCAAGTATTTGAATACGTTAGATACTATGCTCGACAGCTGCCATGTCGTGCCTTACGCCCATGTACGAGAAAGAAACCAACAATATGTGCTGAACTCGTCTCTTCGGGAGGGTGGGGCGTGTTGGTATGAGGATTCTACTGTGGTTTGGGTAATGTATTGGAACGTTGCGCTGACCTCTAGGAGGGCGCATGGGCAATTGCAGTGCTTCCCGCGTGGATGGGGTTAGAGTTTTCAGTCACTTATAGCTCGCGTAGTGCGACAGTCAAAGATCAGATGTTGTGGAGTTCAGCCGCTGGGTTATTTTTGTCTTGCGATAAGTTTGGGTTGGTGTAGTGTCTGATGAATACACAATGAGTACCTATATACTTAATATATGCCAATAGATGGCAGGACGAGTATCAGGTGCACTACGCAGAACGTCTTGCAAATGGCATGCGTATGCGCAAATATGAACTTCGGTTATCAGGTTTTATACCAAGTCCAACAGATAGCACGTGTATGCCAATGTACGAACGGGTGAGTGATTGGTGTGATACTACCACGGCACAGGACAGTTATGACAATAACCTATATGCAACGCAGAACATGGTCCAGATGAAAGGTGCTGGCCAATAGATGAACGGAACATTAACAATAGTACCCATATACATCGCAGAAAATCGTACAGATGCGCATCGACGCGGTTACAGTCCCCGGGACCAAGCACACTCAACTGCTGGAGAATATGAGGCACGCGATAGACGAGTTCTTCCCAGAGGACGATGCTGCGGCCCAAACAACTCGTAAACGTGCACTGGTAAGCGTTTAGTATACTAGAGCAGTGTGTTATTTCAGCTGTGTTTATTTATGAGTATGTGGAGGAGATAACGTTTTCAGAGGGCCGAGATACAAAGTATTCTGCTTCGCCGACTGTGAGAGCATTTATGAAATATAACGTATCCAGTTTAACAGAGGAAATAGTTGCAAGCAATACTGCTAGAATAATATGTTCTAGACATTTTACAAGGGATGTATTGGTTGTTTACAAAGGATGTATTGTTTGTTTACAAGGGATGTATTGGTTGCTTACAAGGGATGTATTGGTTGTTTGCAAGGGATGTATTGGTTGTTTACAAGGGATGTATTGGTTGCTTACAAGGGATGTATTGGTTGTTTGCAAGGGATCTATTGGTTGTTTGCAAGTGATCTATTGGTTGTTTACAAGGGATGCATTGGTTGTTTACAAGGGATCTATTGGTTGTTTACAAGGGATCTATTGGTTGTTTTATGGGATGTATTGGTTGTTTACAAGGGATGTATTGGTTGTTTACAAGGGATGTATTGGTTGTTTACAAGGAATGTATTGCTTGTTTATAAGGGATGCATTGCTTGTTTACAAGGAATGTATAGCTTACAATACCGCTATCAAATGATATAGCGACGATCGAATCTTATCTGCAGTACAAACTTGGTCTGGATCAGTGTGTGAGTCTTGCGGGGTGCGCTTAGCGGGTTAACGATGATGGATGCTTATGGGTCTAACCCGGTCATTGGGATCTGATCCGCCCTATGCATATATACACACACTCCAAGCATAGTCTATGTGTGAAACCATGACACAAGAGTCGTTAGTAAGCACACACACCTATACACCACGGCAAGCACCCGCAATCACCTGCATACGTACATAGGAGTCTATGCATCATATCTAGGCCCGAGCATTCCAGCTCATTTTGCTTTCAAATCTGAGAGACCAAGTACAGACACAGAATACTCAATCATATACATCCGTATCGACAGTTGTCATTCTGCCTGAGCAGTTTCTTCGAACTCACTGTTTATCGAAAAGCACATGACATTGGCACATTCGCAGGCTACTATCCACGCATATACCGTGGTATTTACTATCCATGCATAAACCGTGGCTTTTACTATCCATTCATATACTATGGCTTTTACTATCCACACATATACCGTGGCTTTTACTATCCACGCATATACCGTGGCTTTGTTTTTCATACTGTGAGCGGGTCATCGCATGCCACAACACCACCATCCATCAAGACAAGCACAGGCAATTGCCCACACGCAGGCATGGGTTATATGCATCACATCTGTCGTATCTTGTCGCAGCCATTAGCGTCCAGCACACAACAATATCAATAAGACAAGTACCGGAGTGTACCCACGCATACACACACGTTGTTGTAGTCTTAAGACCGAAGCAGTACATACCAGTACGCAACCTATCCATTCATCACGGCACACACAGGCGATCACCCATGAGAGCTCAAGTGCATTTGAAGAGTACTTTAGCGAGACGGCCGAGACAGACCTCATCATCGCAACGCAGCAGGCCATGGCGTTTGCGACGTCGGTGGTAGCTGCTCTCGAACCTTACCACCTCCGCAAGGTATGAGCGTTGGGTTTAGGGTTTTGAGGGGGGGGTCACTTGTTGGGGCGGGGCTGTGAAGGAGTTGTAGGCGTATTATCTGAGCGGTATGTATCCGTGTTGTTCTGCGCTTTTCTTTTGCGGTGAAGCAGTTGGAAGTGTATCCGAGCTCACGCGACCTGCGGAGGTGAGTGTAGTCGTTCTTTACATCCTTTGGCACTCACATGTGCGTCGACGGTAGTGGGTCTGGAATGCTCTACATGGAGCACGACCCGGTCAGCGGTAGGTTGGATGTAACTGATTAAGTGATTATTAGTCACGGAATACAGAAACGGTATTACAGCCTCTTGTCTCAGTACGTATCGGGGGCTATGCACTTAGGCTGTAGCTAAAGACCAAGCCAATCTAGCCACACAAATTGGTAGATTGATTTTAAAGGCTTCCCATGAGACTGTACTTGTTCTACTACAAGTCAGTAAGCATTGTAGTCCATCGCATATCATATTCTGGACAGAGTTCCCCACATCACGCAAAACAAGACTCCCTCCCCCCCCCCCTCCCGCTGTGTCGCCTAGTAGTTATCTCTCAGTATACGATCACATAATGCCTGTGTTTGTGCGATGCGGAGTGTGGTTGCGGATGTGCGTGCACTTCCATGACTGGGCGGTTACCGTCAAGTCATATCGCCGAAAGCCCACAATTTACGACATCTCGAAACCATTTCCGATATATCTAGGTTTTTTATTGGTGCTCGCTTATACCACATGCTCGTAGAGGCGTCGTAGCCTTACTAACGTTCGGGCGGTGCCGTGTGTGTTTTTGACTGATAGTACTGGACCTCTACGCCCATTCTCCATTCTTTGAGTATTGGGGCCTGTTCATATATCCGTAGAGGCAATTCAGAGCCACAGCCATGCTTTCGCGACCGGAGCGCGGAGATAAGTTTGCATATACAACACATCAGATTAGAGTCAAGACCCCTGTATCTCTTCAAAGGGATTTCTTTGCGGTGGTGGTGGGGGGGGTGGGGTCTATATACAATACGCTCTTGACGCTCTGTTCATCGCGAATCTAATATCTTTTTTTTTCAGAGATTAACTTGGACGGGTTCAGGGTTTTAGGGTTTAATATCTAAGTTTCAGGGGTTAAATATCTAAGTTGTGGTTCTTGTGGTCCTTGTTACAGCTGAGCGATAAGTTCACCGAAGTGCTAACCGCCAGAAAGCGCGCAGCTGAGGATAACTCCCAGGTAAATGCATATGACATCTAGATACGTGTATAATAGCAGCGTGTGTATTCGATGCACGACCTAGAGTACCAATGAGAAGTACACGTGATAAACGTACATTGAATGGAGGTAGTGTGCGTTGTATCTCTCGTGTTTGTATATTGGATGAAGGTATTTGTGTATTGTATTTCAGATAGAAGCGTGTGTATCTGATGTACGCCCTAGAGTACCAATGGGGAGTGCACGCGACAAACGTATATTGAATGGAGGTATTGTGCGTTGTTGCGTTGTATTTCTCGTGAGTGTATATTGGATGAAGGTATTTGTGTATTGTATTTCAGATAGAAGCGTGTGTATCTGATGTACGCCCTAGAGTACCAATGAAAATTACACGCGACAAATGTATATTGAATGGAGGTATTGTGTGCTGGGTGAAGCTATTCAAAGCAACATACCCTATAACCTACCTACACTGGAACCATGAGAACTCTCTGGCATACATTCATGAGAACTCTCTGGCATCCATTCATGAGAACTCTCTGGCATCCAGTGAGGTATCACCTCTTCTGTGTGCCTCCGTGTGCCTTGTGTATTGCCTGGGGGGTCTGTTTTTGCTCTGGATATACATACGCCCATTTGTACTTCATCCCCAACATCACGCCTGGCTTCAATGACTAGTGTGTAGTGCACACAGTGCCTGGGTTGTCCTAGTTTATGCGTTGGATAGGGACAAACAGAATTTAGGTTGTGTGTCACTCTATCAACACCAGTCCAACTGCGACCTCAGGTGTGCACCTTAATTGCCGGGGTTGTACTTGTGTACCGCACTTTGATTAACAAATACCTCTCCATTCATTACTGACAAACAACAGACAGGGACAGCGAGTAAGCGTGCGCGCCAGGACGCGAACCCAGCGATAAACATCAGTTGAAAAAGCACACCAGTTGAGGAGGCTATGCACAGTTTCCTATTGCGGTTGATGATATGGTTCGCTGAGAACAAAGGACGGCGTGGGCGGACCTCTGCGCATTGTCGTCTACGCGAGACTATAATATTTATTTGGGGGTGAGGTGACCAGTGGCTCTACAGACACCTCAAACCCAGCAAGCTATACAGTATAAGTGAGTCCTATTCTGAGAGAATGGGTGCATTCTCACGCTTGCACAGGACACAATGAAATCCAGCAAGCTAGACAGTTCCTTAACCCATAGCAGGCTGTCGGTATACCTCCTACGGCCTTGGCAGGCGTTAGCAATGCGTTTACCACCTGAGAAAGAAAGGGGCAATACGGGTCATGCTGGTCTCTGCTGCAGATGGGGTAGATTGGGGGTTGTGTATTGATTACTTGAGGACGACGTATCGGTCAACTGCGGGGGAGCCTGTCCGTCTAAGCCCTGCGTAGTTCGCTGGGACACCCGGTTGAGTGCGTACTATGGTCAGGTAGCTCACGGCCTGACGGTATCTTCATATTAGCTCAGCATAGCTGGACTACTTTCCACTCCAGCGATTGCACTGGTCAATGCACTTGCCTACCCGGAAGTACATTCACCTACGTTCATTCTGTACAGCTAGTTCGAGTGCTGTCTGTGTAGGTACATACCCTCAACCCTGGTCAACGCACCTCACTCTTTGGCGGTTTCTCCACACACGGGTTTGCGTAACGCGATAAACTCCCGCGTGGGCGATTGCTCTGGTCAAAGTACTTCACTGCCTGAAAGTACATTCACCTACGCCCTGACAGCGGGTTTGAGTCCTGCGTGGGTGGTTTTAGACGCTCGCTTGAGTGGGTGCCCCGATTCGTTAAAATACTTCGCATAGCAGACGGCTATTCACGTAGGATCTGGATAGCCCGATGAGTCTTGTTGGAGCGAGTGCGTAGTTTAGTGCACTTCACTACTGCAAGTTGCCGAGGAGAAACGCCTGCAGCGTACCACGGTGTTTGATCGGCTATGTACAAGGCAGTGTGTGATATATCACACATACACGCGTATTCCAATCGCCCCGATGCACCGAATGTAGTCGCAAATGCGCGCTCGATGCAGCGAACAGCAACAGTGTGCAAGTGTAGCCCAATTAAAATTGGCAGTTCAACGCCACATTAGGCGCCAATTAATGGACCAATTGCCCTGATGCACAGAATGCAATCGCAAACGTGCACTCGATACTGCGAATAGCAACAATGTGCTAAGTGTAGCCCAATTAAAATTAGCAATCAACCCAAGCAATGGGCTGAGTGCCAATTAGTGGCTTGTTCGCTGGTGCCTTGGGGAACTAACCTATAATTAATCGAGTGGCCGCCAATTAGTGCTTTGCTTAGTGCAGGGCTGAGAGCCAATTAGTGGCTTGTTCGCTGGTGCCTTAGGGAACTAACTTGTAATTAATCGAGTGGCCGCCAATTAGTGTAGTGCTTTGTGCAGTAGCGCCAATTAGTGGCTTGTTGGCCGTTTGAGGAACTAGTTTTTAATACCCTGAAGTATCTGTACCATATACTGACGAGAGTGTCCTTGCGTGTGGTCTGGACACCACACATGAACTGGAGCGCAGTAGAGTTAAACAAGTACCAGAGAAGCGAGTGCGCATGAGTTGGCAGACTAAAATCCATTAAAACAGTGGCACCGGGGAGGAGAAGTCCCGGATGGAGACTAGAGAGAGTGTTCGTTGGCAGACATGGCACCACGAGACTATACTTGCAGACCGCTATGGTGGGTTGAATTGATACATACAACTGCCAATTGTACTCACCTAGTATTTATATATGGAGTTATGGAAACACCGGAAGCAACGGAGAGCGCGCTGAGTATATGAATCAGCGGGGATTCAATACTAGCGAGTTTATTTATATGCCAAAGTCTGAGATTCCTCGTTAGGCTGGTCGCCGACACATGGGCGGGGCTCTCGTACTTGTGCCGGTAGCATACGTAATTCAAGTATTTGGGGCTAATCAATACCATGTCAAGCCTATAAAACCAAATTTGTAGATGCATATTGTTCTAATTTTCCTGAGATAAACTAGCTACAGCGTACGAGAACGTATTTCAAACAATTCGTGACTAGTGACTTTGGTTCGCTTAAATTGACGGTGATAGTACTATTGAAATGATTCAATAAATTGGTTCAACAAATTGGCGGTGATAGTACTATTGTATTGATTCAACAAATTGTTGTTGTTGTTGATTCAACAAATTGATGGTGATAGTGTGATGGTGATAGTACTATGTAATGATTCAACAAATTGATGGTGATAGTATTTTGTAATACTCATATAAAAACTTGGTACAAGCGACAACGTCGCAGGTAAAATACATCCGTCGTTCCCGGCGGGGTACGCCTACCTTTCTTCCAACAAGACTGTATCGCGTTTATTTTCTACATAAGCATATGATGGTACAGATGGTAGTGCGCAGGGAGGTAAGCGCAGGTGAGCAGGTGCACAGGTACAAAGGGAGGGAGGGGGGTGCAGGCTAAATATGGTTATAGGAGACATGCTGCACAGAGACGGGGGCCACAGTTCCGCTCGGGTTGTGATGGGCTTTCAAAATACTATTGCTAAACTCATAGCTGGAATCGTCAGCGCCTGGCGAGCAAAGGTTCTTGTATCTTCAAGCGAGGTGGATGGACGGTACCAAGAAAGCGTACAGAAACAACTTGTCGTATTTTAGGTGTGTTTAGACCTATCAACAAGAGAAAGATCTCTTTTGACTACTTTGTGAATACGGGAATCTCTAGCATAAGTGTGCAACACTTTAATTCCGCGAAACCACTATCCGAAGTGCATAGACAGATAGCACCACCTTATACTAGTGATAAAATGGTGTGATCTCACACGAACGTGACCATGTGATCTGTCTGCTATTTCACACTTCAGTACTACATAGACAGAAATATTTAGAAGTTATAGAGGGTAGAGAAATATTTAGAAGTTATAGATCGTAGAGAAATATTTTGACAGACTTGCACTTGAGTGTATGGAATCGTGCGAGTGCGCTACATACAAATCGAAGCGCATGGCCGTTTGCAGACAGTATACATATATACACAGCGTACGCCAGAAAACATAAAGAGCCTTTCCAAACAGAATTCTTCGAGTGCTTGAAAATTTGATATCGCGTGATAGGAAACAAATAACTGCGCTGTAGTACAAACAGTGCACAATAACAATAAAGCAAATTGAGAAGTAGTCAAGGATTTAAAACCCTATTTTAGAAAAGGAATATGTACATATATCTTGCGTAAGATTCAACACATAAATCGTACTACAAATACCGAACGTATGCATGCGTCTGATCTTAACTAAGTACAACTTAAATGATAGTTCTCTATTCATATATCACATGAAAAGCTTTAATAGAAGTTGATGTCCATCGATACCTTACGTCCTCATATACAATATTCGACTCTTGAACCGCAAGGGGTCCAAGCCAAGATTGGACCACTACCAAACTGCGTGTATACTATACATCGAAACAATAACGGTTGAGAATCACAAAGTTCCACCCTGTTCCTTACTTTTCTGCCCAGCAGAAGGGTGCACTATTTAACCACAGTAAACATATTTACATCTGTTCCTGAAAGAAATGTGAAGCGTTCCGAGCATACTACCAGTCTACTAAATCATTTTATCAGGCAGCCAGGCAAACCCGTTCCTACAGTACTATTGTATATACAATCTTCTTATTAAGTATGTACTTTATGGCGAGTTTACCACTCGATACCAGCGGCCTCGGCGTAGTCACAGTCGTCACTAGACTCGTCATCCAGCACAAGACCCTTCTCACGCAAGAAAGCGAAACCGGCATTGATAGCAGTATCTCGCATCTTCAATGGGAACTTCTCTCCCTCCTTTAGTGCCTCTCCACGGATAAGCTCGTCGGAGATGGTCTCGGTAACCTTTCCGTCAACCGAGGCCAACACAGCGTTCAACCAGTCTTCCTTGGTGACATCCTTCTCCTTACTTAGAGCAGCAGGTACGTGGCATAGGAACGCCAAACGATCGGTTCCAGCGGAATAGAACAACTTTCCCAGACCGTGGGCTCCACCCTTGCGGTCTTCGGCCTCGGCATCTACCTCCATGTTGGCTCCCTTCATGCACTCGTCAAGGTAGTCATCACGTCCCTCGGCGGCATCGATCACGACGTTGAAGAAGTTGATAGATCCCAAATCAGCCATACCACATAGATCCTGGCCCTTCTTGCCTCCCTCCTTGATACAGGCCTTGACAACCTTTGCGTCTACTTTGGCAGCCATTATAATATGTATGTATGTGTATGTACTCGTATAGAGATCTGAAGCTTCGCACTCATCCATTCCCTCCTTTTGTTATGTCGTTGCTTATTTTTTTTGCACCGTATGTCGTATTGACCGTATGGCGTCTGGCATACTTCTCATGGAGCCGGGCTGGAGCTAAAAAGGAGCATAGCACAGTTGTTGACAATATTGACGGTAGATATTGCTGATTGGGCAATGCAACAGCATGGCCGGCCGCTCATAGGAAGAATGAAATTCATTCCGGAAAAAACTGAAAACATAGCCCTTTCAACTTTGTTCGAATACAGGAGTATACAACTGAACAAGGTTTATTTACATCTACAAAGGCCTATAAACCAAGTTTATTTTAGGTGTTTGTGTTCAAAACAGTGCAAAGCAGTCATTGGTGGAAAAGAGCGGGAACACAAATCGATGTATGTAAATTTTTGTTCAAAAAAATTATATGTACACATTTTTTTAAAGCCTGACTCATAACCTCATAAAAAGAACACCTTATCTTTGTTGAATTCAGAGGCTGTTAAACATCTTCATCATTGCTTAGAAGTCTCTTTTTTAACATAAATACTTATGCCCTGCTCATGACTTTTAGGCTCTTAACTCGTGTATATTAATCCCATGTGTGTCAGACTGTCAGTAGCCGGTTACAGACATATACAAGTAAGTTCTGTCACGGAGCACTGATGACTCAAACACACACATAGCACACATTTATATATTTGTAAGCCTATACATCTGGATATGGCCTGAATCTATAAATAGGACGTCTCATCTGGCTTCGTAGAAACTTCATTGCTAACAAATCGAGTTGTTGGTTGGTTTATGGGCATACCAGAACGCTCAGTCACACAGCGCAATAATCCAAATACACATAATGTGCACATATAAAAATAAGTCACTCTTCTGTACTACCAACTACAGTAGGTGGTCGCTTACTTGCATAGATGTATATTCTGATTCTTAGCGCACTTGGGGCTGAAATATATTGGAGCTTGCTTGCCATGCAACAATGACTTGTTGTTCTCTAGTAGTCATCTTGTACACTATCGAGCCTGAGAGTGTAAGTAAAGTTTTGACTGCGGAGATAGGATCATCGTCTCACCAGCTAGCACTACTACCCGGAGGAATGGATAGTGTGTTATTCTCCTAAAAAGGATACATTGTCGAGTGAATGCTCGTTAAGGGGTTTTTCGGCAAGCAGACACAACAATGTACGCGCATATATATGTAGATCTGTCCAGAGCATCAAAACGTGTTTATGTAGCTCTTCACTGATACATAAATGAAATGTGAAGATGTATAAATATATAAATGAATGAAAAGTGCATCTGCTGAAGAAGTAATAATAAATAAATAATGAAATGTGAAGAAGTATAAATAATGAATGAAAAGTGCATCTGCCGAAGAAGTATTAATAAATAATTAATGAAATGTGCAGGTGCTGAAGAAATAAAAATGAATACAGATTTGTATTTAATGCACATATGGCACACAAGTCCATAATTCTCTCTTTAGTTCTAGTATGTTTATACATCCTAATACGCATGGAAAATTGAAATCTCTTTTAATTGTTACGATCGCCCTTCTGGGGGCTTCATTTCTTCTTCCATCGTCTAATTTCGATAGTGCCCCGTTTCTATCGAAGCCAGGACAGTAAGTATTGGTCTTTGTGTCTCCTGGTTCAACTCCATCGCATACTTCCCTAGTGGTAGGGGTTGCTCGGTAGGATATTCTACTCATAGTGCGTTGCACTCTTGCAAGGCCAACCATCCACGAAGCTGGCGTCCGATGTATCACACTGACATTCCTACGACATTGTTGCGAGCCGGTGATTCTTCGTTTGATTCATTCTTCGGTTCATCCGTTGAGTCCTGTGCAAACATCTCAAATGCTCACCTACGCGCACTTCTGATGCATGCTGACTTCCGCGCACCGCTATTCGTGCGTATCCGCTTTGGTGATTTTCTCCGTTCTTAAATTGTCACTCTAAAGTGACCTGGGATCCTTCTTCTTACTTTCAGTTTGCGACTCTTAATGAGTCATAGTGTCCGCTCACATCTACCACTGTACCCCTACAGTTCTAGTTGCTGCTAGGTATGCCAGTGTCAGATATCATAGGGCGATGTCATTTTCCAGGTGCCATCTGTAGTATGTAATGTAATAGGCTCCCTTAACAGTCGCGGCATTCGCCCGGACTCACATTCAACCCCAAGTACCACTGCATTAATTAGACTTTGGACAATTAAAAGCCCACAGAGCACCTGCTCCGCACATCCCCACGAATTGTGGCTATTCACCGGTCGATTGTTACACATTGAATGTGTTGACGGATCGCATAGACCACCCGGCATTATGTGCTTTGGGGCCGCTTTGTGGTCCGATAGCGCTCAATTCATCTCGCTCCACAACGCACACACAAACACACAGAGCGAGCGAGAGGTACACACACAGAGAAAAGAAAGCGAGATAGATGTATAGGTGGCGGGATTTCGTCACCCCTCGTGCCAACTCAATCCATCTCGTACACTCAGCACTCCTGAATGAAAGCTGCGGCGCGGTTGTTGTCACCTGGCCGTGCTGATTTCGGCGTTCATCACGCGTTCGCCACTCTCATCCACGCTAGTCACCTCGAACACCGCGGCAGCACTTATGCCAGTGCCCGCCTTCGTCGCATTGCTGTGCTTCGCCCATTGGCTGGTAGACGCCTCAGTCCCAGCCACTGCGGCCGAGCAATTGCTATTGGCACTGACAACAGACACCACACTCACACTGTTCATCGGATGTGTGTCCACACATACACTTTTGGTGCTCCTCTGGCGTGCTTCTGACTCGGCTGTCGCTGTTTGGGGTTGCTTGCGCGTGGGTGGGGGCGATACGGATCTCCGCTCAGGTGATTCATAGGTTAGCGCATGTGTTCCCATACGTTCCTCGTCATGGTGTGCGGGCCTATCCCCACTGTGTGCATCAGAGGCCACATCCGCCCGCTCGCCCGCCATTCTTTGTTTCGAGCCCTGCCCCCGATCCATTTTTAAGGCCCCTAGATTTTCGTCCTGGGGTTGGTGCTCCTGTTTCTGCTCGAATTCCCGCATATCCTGCCGCTGTGTTTGTGGTGCTTCTTGCTCGTTTTCCACACACATCGGCTGTTGCTTGGTCGAGTGCACCGCTGCAGTGTCCTCTGCCATAAACAGTGCCGCCGTCAGTGCTCGCAATGCAGAGTCACCCCTTGCTCTCGGCTCGCCATTGGCTGTGCTATTTATAGCACGCGGGCTATATTTAGCATCCGATTCTTGCGATCGGACATCTTCCGCGCTCGTTTGAGCATCTTGCAGGCCACTCTCCTGCTGTTTACTGTGTATACTGGCGTCCGTGTCCATACCTACACTATCTCTACCATTGTCCATACATACACTATCTCCACCGTTGTCCATGCCTACACTATCTCTACCGTTGTCCATACCTACACTATCTCCACCGTTGTCCATGCCTACACTATCTCCACCGTTGTCCATGCCTACACTATCTCTACCGTTGTCCAGCACCTCACCGGTCTGATGTGCCTGTGCTGGAGACGAATGTGATTCCAGGGGGGTCTCTGAAGGGGTCTGAACCCCACCTGTTGCAGCAGCAGCGGCAGCGGCAGCATCAGCAGCAGCTACGTAATCAGCCTCGAAGCGCAGCGCTAACTCAGCGAGCAGATGGAGACTACCGCCGTGTGAGCTGTTGGACCTCTGCTCGTGGACGGGATCATTGGTAAATGCATGGGTGAGCACAAGGGCCAGAGTGTGGTATAAAGATCAAACACGGTGATATATCGTCATAGTAGAGTGCCTAGAGAGAGATGGTACTATCGTAAACAAAACACGAACGAGGTCGTGACGCCTCTTCAAAGTAGAATGGGCACTATGATGCGTTGCGGTGCTAGCAACGACGACCAAGCACGATAGCAGATAGACCGTGCACTCGGGAAACAAAGAGCTAGCGAGATGGAGAACACAGATTCAACTCAGATCACGCACAATCATGAGAGGTAAACGAGATGCTGCACATCTACATCTACACACACATATATATATATATATATAACACTACATATGTGCGTGTATGTGTAAGTATCGATTTGCCAACTATCTTACCCTGTACCCGTCAGAGTGCTGCCGGCCCATCTCCGCTTGCTCATCGACAGTTTCTGTGTCAGCCGGTGAGCTAGTACACTGTTGTGGTGATCCTATACCGGTGCAATGACACAAGTGGTTCAATGTCAGAGACCAAATCTCTATACAATATACGGATAAGAAGGCCGAATGCCATGACGTAATCAGATGTGTTGAAGTTAAGAACACATTTAAACCTATAATCGTTTACCTATTGACATAGGTTTGTCTGTCAGAGCATCCACAGCATACGCGGCGGTAATGCTCACCAAGGCTACATATCTATACTTCAGGTGCAGACCTAAACTAAAACTCAATCGATACACACATATACACTATATACAATATATATAGACATATGCATATGCATATGCATATACACCTACACATGCACATATATACAATTGCACACTATATATACATCATGCGCAGATTAAGATCAACATACGTTTGAGAGCCTCGTCTGCCAGAGCATCTAATGCATGTTCGGCGGCAAAGGCCTTCAGCTGCACTGGCGGAGCCGATTGCGGCCGATTGCCGTCTCGCACGCCCCGTTTTCGCTTATTAAAGAGCTGGCCATTCATAGTGCTATCTTTTGGCTCGGCTTCTACGTTCCGTTTCGGCGCTATTCTCAGCTCGCTCTCTTCCATGGCTGGGTTGTAAGGGTAGATATATAAATGTATAAATGTATAAATATATATATATATATATATATATATATATATATGTGAATATAGGAGACAGCAATGAGATAAAGGCTAAATCCTGCCTTTGTTCGCTAGTAGGCGTGTGAGTATTAAGAATTGCATAGGTCGCTAGTCCAAGGTGGGGATCTTCTCGATGTTGCAGTACATCGCTTGATATTGAAGTAGCTGGCTGGGTGGCGAGGTTATATCAGAGTGGTTTGGTACAACTGCGTGAGTTTATTGTAGGGCTTCCATCCTACAAATCAGACGGGGATGATCGTATGTGCGTGCCACATGGATATGAGTACAGTAGTTCACGGGTGTGTTCATATAGACTACTGGGTTGCCTCATGGGTGCGCAATTTGCATGAGTACATTCAGAATACACACCCGCACAAGAGGGAGAATGAGCTAAGCGCACCACTGCCTAGAAACTAACTGTACACACACGAAGGCGCACACTTACGCACGCATGTACCGATAGTGAGGGGTCTAAAGACGAGCGCTTCGAATAATGCACTCTCTAGACTTTCGACACCATCTGTTGAGTGCAGCGTACATATCGGATGTGACTCTTGTTACGGAAATGCACGTACCTATTCTCCGCTGCCCTGGGTACAGACCTCTCACAACCCAGTTAAACCAAACACACTGTGCAGCTCAACAGGATGCATGGCTCTAATAGGCCAGGCCCGCAATAGATTCTTGGACATGTGTTGTCATTGTGTCATGCCATATGCCCACAGTACATCCAGGTGGCTATATAGAAATACGTTTGTCAACTGCTAGGGAGTGCCGGGAGTACCATTATACTATTCGTGTAGTTATGGGTAGAGTGCCACAATACTCCACTTGCGATGATACGTATACACATTTACAATCAGATACGTACATATTCAGATCTCCAGATCTACATACATACATAGATACATACACACACACACACACGTATATATATATATACATATACATACATACATACATACATACATACATATATGTAGCAAGCCATAACACCACTTACAATAATCTGGCTGTTGAGGCGGGCCCTGGGTGTGGGAGTTCATGTGGTGATATGGGGGAAAGGGATACCTCCGGCCTGTACACAGTATTCAATACAATTGCACCGACTGTCAGTGTTAACAAACTGGGGAGTGATGTTAAGGCAACAACTTCAACCGGTATTATATCACCCGAAACGTGACTTGATGGACAATAATATATACTTGTTATATCTTAATATATATATATGTATATAAAACATATATGCGCAAAAGAAAAAAATCCGCAAACAATTTGTCACATATGGCGCGCAAGGACGAGTTGAATGTGGGCACGGCAATTGTACTTTCATAAGAAAGTAAATCGGACATACATACTAACACACAAGGATACATGGCAAACAACACAAACACCCGTCTATCTATCCTACCACGCGCCAATAAGACACCCAAACAGACCCAATTAGATCAGACCACATAACCCAAGCAACCCTAAAAACGTACCGTAGGGCGGCATTGATCGCGTGGGATGGTACGACAGAGCGCTGGACGGCCGGTCCGGATAGGAGTGGTTGGGGTGCAGCGTAAACTTCCTTGCCGCATACGAGTGCGGCGGCAAGGCCATACCGCCAGCCGCCATGTACCTCGGCATCCCAGGGCCCACAAACCCGTTCATACGGGGGTTGGGGTTGTCCAGCCCTTCCCCCACCGCGCGCCTGTGGCCGATCGCCATATTCATCGTCTTGCTCATACTCAGCGGGAGCGTCACAGGCATACCAGCCGGGCCCATGTTAACGTGCATGCCTATCTCAATACCCCGAGCTTCGGAATCTACCCAGGCATGCTCATCGTCGTAATCCGCCAGGCCGGAGTGCGACCCTATCGACCGCCGGTAGGTAACCCGTCCATTAGCACTGCTGCCGCTCACGCGCCGCAGTTTGCGCGGTTGCGGCGCCACGCCCGCGTATCGACGCGAGTCATCCGAGTCACTGCCACGGCCGTTATCGCTCATGATATGGTCTGGGTTGTTCTCGTGGGCGTGGTTTGTTTGGTTACCGATGCTTCTATTCCCCATGCTATCCGCACCATCCGCCCGTTCCTCGTGGTCCATATCCCGTCCACTGTCGGGCGCACCGTCGTACGCCGACCTTTGCCTCCCCGCAACGCCCTCACCCGGTCTATTTATAGATCTCGGGTTGCTGCTGGTTACGGGTCGGTCATCGTGGTTGCCCTGGGCATAGGGCGTGCCTGTATACCCCACTTCATCAGGCGCCTCCGGATGTACCATGTCCTTGTGTGTTGCTGCCACCTGCACGGGATTGCTTGAGCGACCTACCGCCTTCCCGTTCTCCTCAGCGGCGTCTTCAAAACCAACACCCACCACACCACCGCCGCTCTTCTTGGCCGAAATTTTCCTGGGTTTAGACCCTGTACTCTTGGCACTCATAGCCTTTGGGCCCTCCCCACCCACTTTCAGGCCCTTCCCAGAGGCTTTCTTGGCAGCTTTCAGCACCTTTTCCCCCGCTGTGGCGGTGGGATTGGCCTTTTTACGCGGTTTCTTCTCCGCCTTTGGCTTCATCACTGCCTTTTCTGTCCGAGTCAGCGTCAGTGCCGCGCTGATCATCTCGGACTTGGCCGTGTCGCTGAGCTCCACCTCCTTCTTCTTGACCACCGTGCGTGATGCTTTCAGGCCCTTCTTTAGGCCTTTTTTGGTCACCCCCTTCGAGTCCTTTGGCGACTTCTTCACCACTTTCGACTCCGGCGACAGCTTGGCCGCCTTGGGCTTGGGCTTCAGCTTCGGACGTATCTGCGATTTCTTCTCACAGACCAAACGGCTTCCACTCAGCTCCGTGCCCTTTTCCGCGCTCCCCATCGACGTATTCATCCGCGCCCCCTCCTCTTCGCCACTGCTCGCGCATTCATGCTCCGCCTCCCTGCCCGCATTTGGGTTGTCCAGCATTTTGGCGGGATGCATCCCCGCGAGTTGTGACTGCGAGTCGCCGTGCATGTATGGCGGGGCCACGGCCTGTGTCTGCGCGTAGGTGTGCGGAGGCCGTTGGTGCAACGGCTGGTGCGCATACCTGACGTACGGGTGGTGCGGCGGGTGTCTGTGCGGCTGCCTGTGCATGTCGTGCTCGTGCATCTCCTGGCCGTGGGTGTAGCTCAACTGCTTAGACGGGTGAAGGGCCATACCACTAGGGGGAGGTCCCGGTCCCGATCCCTGTCCCCGGCGCATCTCGCCCTCATACTCGTGCGGCATTGCTTGGTACTGTTGTGGTAGTTGCTGCTGCTGCGAGAGTTGGCGTTGCAGGTGGTGTGGTGGCGAGTCTCGCAGCCCCTGCCCCTGCGCCTGTGGGTGGACAGGGCCAGCTGGACGCCAGCCATAGCTCCCTCGCCTCATGGCATGCGGCGGCGGGTGTTGTCTGGCTCCATTCGCACTCATATTCATGTTCGCGCCCATGCTAAAGCCCATGCCCATCGTCGGGTTGTTCCGCGGATCTCCACCCTCCGTGGCGCTGGCGTTTGAGTCACACCGCCGCAGTCCGGGTGCGCTGCCCAGCGGCCCTTTGCGCTGCATGGCGTTCGCCATAGGCGGCCGGTGCTGCAATGGGGGGTGTGCATGCGCCGAACCGCGCGTATACTCGCCGGAGTGTTCTTCCGCGTGGCCGTGCGCGTGTGCTGGCGCCTGCTTATGCGGGTGCGTGGAACCGAAATTCGGGGGCCCGTGCTCGCCGTACGAAAACGCGCCGTGCGCGTGCTCGTGCGGTTGCGGGGTAAGTGGCGCATGACCCTCCGTCATCGCGTTGGGCTGGCTGGGGGGTCCCGCAGGGGTACCCCTGCTATTGCTATCCATGCGGTACATTTGGCCTGATCTGGGTGGTGGCAGCCGCCCACTTCCCTGTCGCGCGAGAATCTTCGCGTGCGTATGCGGCGGCGCGCTCTTGTGTGCGTGTGCGCCTGCCGCACCCGCACTTCTGGCCGGCCCATGCGCAAACGGATTGAAGGGTGTGTCGACATGTGTTGGGCTCGAGGGGGGGCGCTGCAGGTGTTGTTGTGGATGGGCGTAGCGTTGTTGGTGTTGGTGATGTGACTGCTGTAAATGGCGTGGTTGCTGTTGTTGTTGGTCGTGTTCGTGGTGTGCGCCGTCGTGGTGCGCTGATGCCGTGCGTTTCTCCACACCATCCGTCGCCTCGTCACCCTGGTGGCTCAGGTCCCGTTTTATTTTTAGCGCGCCGGTCTCATTGGACAGATCCGGCTGACTGTTATACTTACCGGGCATCCCACTACCCGCCCGCGACGACCGCTCTGTCGCAGACGCCAGCTTAGAGGGTGAATTACGTCTGTACAGCGTGCTTGGCTGCTGCTTGCTCTTATCCGCGCTCTTCTTCGAACCCTTCGTGAGACTTTTGTTCACACGCTCCGTCTTGTTGGCACCGCTCTTGGGCCCGGAGCCCTCCCCATCGCCATCTCCTGTGCCGGATATACTGGTAACGGTATGGGCGCCTGCGCTGGTATCCGCATGCGCGTACGTGGCGGCACTATTCATAGCGCTATCGATTCCGCGCGGCTTGTACGGCCCGCCATTCATCGCAGCAGCGTTGGCATCAGCCACGCTCCCGCTTCCACGCCCACTCAGAAAGGACTGCGAACGGGAGACGGACAAGTCTTCGGCGTGATCAATACCCACGTGCACACCCGTCCCGATGTGCATACCGTTATTGATTCCCATCCCGCTATTGTCACGCCTCAAACCGGACGCAGTATAGTTGTGCTCGGCACAGTACCATGCGATCTTGGCCTTCGCACGCGACCGCCTGAACTTAGACACATCGCCCTGTGGGTGAGTAGGTTAGGCGTAGTATGTAAACAGGGCCAGTTCGAAATATCCATTTATCAGAGATGGCATGTGAAATATATTTGGGCATACGTGAAATAATATTATACGCATATATACGCTTATCACAGTCTCTGGCACACACACACAACGCACACAATTACCTCCCCCCTCCCTCCCACATACACACACACGCACACACATATATTTATATACACTCACACACACACATACATACATACATACATGTATTTAATGTAAAGTGTGAAAACGAGACAATCATTCATCTGTTAACGTGCGATACAGTTCACGTTCGCCAGTGTCTGGGGTGCAAGCGCACAACTTTTGGAACGCACGCACCCTTCAAGCTACGGAAAGAATACGGAGACGCCAGTGTATATGACCTCGGCTGCATACAACAGCTACTGCTATCCTATTCAATGACCTATATGCACCAATAGATTCGTACGTTCATCTATAACTGTGGGAGAAGGTATTCGATGCAATCGCGGTGTGCAAGAACTGCCGTCAAACTCACCGAAATTGTATGAAGAATGCATGCATGTATGAAGAATGCATGCATGTATGAGTTTAATATACAAACCTTCACATATATCAAATTTGCAGAACATGGATGTACACGTTCTCTCTCGAAAACGAGTAAGAGAACGTATGGTTGCACGTTTACACTAATACCAGATAGTTCCGAAATATACTACCCACCCTGGTGAGGACTTTCTTTCAACGATGCTCGTGACAGGCGCAACCGCGTCGTTCCATTTATAAACACATAAAGATAAACACAACAAACCTATATTAACTCGTTCCGTGAACAGTAAAGTTAAACAGGAACCTTCTACATCACAAACTAACATACTTTGGTGAGATCACAAACTAACATACTTTGGTGAGATCATTCTAACTGTAGAGATATTAGATATATAGACACCGAAAGCGAAACAAATACAACATAAACTAGAACAATTCAGTGCAGTGATACTTTCTACATGACACATACACATAAACTTACACACTATACCGCTTATAATATATATAGAAATATAAATACGTATGTATATATGTATATAAATAAGTACATACATACATACAGACATGTATATATATATATATATATATAGTATAACGTACCTTGAAGAACTCGTTGTAGTGGTGAGGACTGTCCAAGCAGCACGCATGGCAGGCCAGACCACAGTCGTTCTCCTTGCACACATACAGAATAGGCAGCTCAGCATGCCCACATCTCCTGTTGCACTCGAATCCCGTGAAACATTTGTAACAGTATGCACCTCGTTTGGGGGCGTATTGTACCGTTTCGGTCTTGTCGATAAGGTGTGAGGGCTTCCCGGCTAATCGGTAGGTATAGGCTGTGGTGAAAGGTCGAAGTCACTTGAGATTACTCAACACTTCCCAAGTACACTATGATTTGTGTACGTGGATACTCATTGTAGCACGAGGTTTTACGGATGCCGAGTGGTTTTAGGCTGTGCATAATATACACATATACATTGCAAGTGATCTGCGATAGTTGTGTTTGTCAGCGGCGCAGCGCTTGTATGATAGGCGCACGCATGTGAGGCAACAATCCCCATGTGGGAACATCTGCTTTCGTACGTGTGGAGCACAGCCCAATGACTTATAACATGTGCCTCAAAATACTTAATAAGACAAGGGACTGCGGGGTGACCACCCATGTACCTACAACCTGCTTCGAGCGCATATATATAAAAATACACACACACACACATATATACATTCATAAATGTCTACATCATACATACATACAGAAACTATTCCCATATCAACTAACACCTTGTCTGCCAACTGCCCCCAGCGCAACTTCCAAGCAATATACCACACAAATACAAAACCACGCTCACTGCCTTAGAAACGAATAAATTTGGTGTTATGCATAGTAACAATACGACGGTATGAGTATAATGATTGTACTAGAATAGTAATAATACGACGGCATGAGTATAATGATTGTACTAGAATAGTAATAATACCGGTATATAACGATCGCACTACTAAAACAGTAATAATATGACAGCGATTGCGCAAGTGATCGTACTACTGAAATCGTAATAATATGGCAGTAATTGCGCAAGTGATGGTTTTGGGTATAGCCCACGTACCGTATTTCAGCCGTTGGTCCAATTCCTCATCTGTGCTCTCATTAGCGGCAACGCCCGAGCCAAGCCACTCAACCTCGCGTAGCCATCCCATGAATTTGGCTTTGCTCAGCGGAACATTGGCTTCATTCAGCAAATTGGAATAACTAATTGGATACGAAGAAAGGTGTAGAAATATAAAAATTTGATATGCATTAGAGATAAATAGCTTTTGAGATAAATTGTGAGCCTTGCCACTCAACCTCGTGCAGTTAAAATGAAATCGGCCTTAACCAGAGGGACACTGGCGATACTCAGCAAATATAACTAACTCAATACGATGATTTATTGATATACTTCGGTATACGATTGTGCAATGAAGTACTGCGCGCTTGTAGTGCTTATCCTAGGTAGAGATTGTATTGCGTATCGTTTTAGTGATCAACGCACATACCTTTAGACAGATTTTGATGCATATATATTATATATATATATATATATAAATAAAGGTACTGAGTATCGGCTTTAAATCTGTACTAGCAGGAACGTCTTATCCGTGTGCAGCAATCGTTTACAACACATGATAAATAAAACCCACATATACATTTATACAAGATATATGTATGTGTACACACAAACACATACACGTGTACACACACACATATATATATATATATATATATATATATATATATATATAATAATAATAATATATAATAATAATATATATATAATATATATATATATANATATATATATAATATATATATATATATATATATATATATATATATCCATATATTCACATTCACGTGTACGTGTACACACACACACGCACACACACATATATATATATATATATTTACCCACGTATATACAAAATGTACATAATTGGTGCTATATACACCAAGTATGCAGTGGCGTATGTTATCGCACTTTTCATCACCCCAGGATATAGTAAAAGAAAACTAAATTTCCCCGTAAAACCATCTTTAAAAGAAAAAGCTCATGAATAGTTTCGACCAGCGTTGACAGGTTCATCTCGTTGCAGAATGCAATCATACACGATGACCTGATCCTATAAGGACATGATTATATGACGAATTTCTAGCCTAGCTACAGCAATGTGTAAGCAGCCATGCTCATAACACAACGAGAAAACAACATTCGAGGTATAGCCGGACTGGAAATTTCATGAGCCCCAATCTCATGTTCTTCGCATACAAATATATCAAGCATATAAAAACACCACATACAATACACGGGCGCACTCACATACCTCAGCGCCACAGTCAAGACACTGCGCGATGTTAGATGTACCGGGTCGAGATCGGGCTTTTTGACCATAAACGTGCCCACTCGATTGAAGAACTGTTTAAATGTCTCGTTCTCATTGAGCTTTGTGCATTCACAGATGCACGGTTGTTGGTCGTCGCCAGCGAGATTCTCCTGCGTGTTGTCTGTGTCATGCCTGCCCCCATCTTCAATGCAAGCCTTCTTGTTGTTATCCACTGTCCTATTGATACTGGTATTACTAGTATTAGTAGTATTACTGGTTGTGTACGATGTGATGTCGAACTGTGTGGGAACTATCACATCGTGAACCATCCTGTTTGTGAGTGTGAGTATATATGTAAAAGATACAGCGCTCCCTCGGTCGCTTTGTGGTGTTTAAAGGGTATCTATATTCAGACATGAAGCAGTATAATGGTTGCAGGATGTCTCATATCCTAAACCGATGTTGAAGTGGCAGCAGCCTAGGGTTTACTTTACGAGCTATGGCTACACATAAACAACCCTTTATGAATGTAAAAGGATCAAGTCTTTCCCTCCTTCATATGATCAGTTCTCTAAACTACGCCAGACCCCTATTAGAATAATCGAAGCTGGTATTAGCAAGTGCAAAGCGATCCACCGATCCAGTCTGTTACGCTAGGTATGTATGTAATCAGTACTCAGCAACCCTCAGCTTATACGTATAGGCACAGAGAGGGGTGTAAACGCCACAGACAGGCACACACGCGTCGTTTTTATGAATTGATTTGATGTTGGAGTGAAAATTCGGAATCTGAATCCCCCGTCCCAACGTAGCACAGCCGGCAATGGTCTTACCCTGCAGGTCACCCCGTACACACAACTTTTTTTTAAGGAAGACACATAACACAACACGGTTTCACGGCCTCCAGAATCCAGAGTCCAAACTCCAGATAATCCAGTGTCCAGTGAGTCAGTGACCAGTCCCAAACACTCAGGGCCTACTAGTAGGCTACTATGTAGTCTGTGCTGTATGTAGTAGCTAGTAGAAGGGCCCAGGGCCCCAGCCGCCCAGGCCCCAGGGCCCCAGGCTCTTCAACTGCAGTATTTTGTGATAAAAAAAATACATATGTATTTACTGCACATTAGGCCAACAGTAGCTTCTGATGGCTAAATAGTTGTTTTTTAAAATCAAAATCAAAATCAAAATCAAAATCAAGTTTATTTTATATATTTATAAATATGGGTCCGCGACGGCGCGACATCAACTGTCGTATGACCGTAATATTTACACATCCAATAAAAATCATGATGGAATTCTTTGTGCTCGTTGCTTGAAAATGAAAACGACTCGAATACAGGGAACTGGGATTCTGGGAAGAGCTCGTTCGTCGTAGACATTCCCCAGTCAGTAGTAGTAGTAGTAAATAGTGTCTCCGTCTCTTCTTCTTCTCTCTCTTGTTGTGTTGTGTCAAGTTGTGTGTGTGTCAGTGTCAGTCAGTCGCTGGGTGTCAGTCGTTGGTTCGTAGTTGAAACAAAACATGAAACTGAATTTTAAAAATAAAAAATAAATACTGGAAGTCTGGAAGAGGAAAGTGAAAACTCAAGAGTCAAAACATTCTTGAAAAAAAAAAGCGTGACTGGCAGGACTGCAGTCTGCAGGCTCAACTTCTCAACACAAGGCTGCAGCCTGCAAATATTTATAGAAATAAAAATACAACAATAATTAAAAAGGCTGAATCTCTAAAAAAAGAGTGTCACTGCCAAGTGCCAACTGCCAACTGCCAACTGCCGACTGCCGAAGGCCGAACTTCCGGAGGGCCCCAAGCCCCAGGCCCCCACTCCCCAGTGTATTGTTTTATTTTTACTTTTATAAATGATGGACGCAATAGGAGACTATTAGAATGGGTGCAAATATTTAGTACTGACTTGTGGTGAAAAAGTTATAAACTTTCCAGTTTCGTTTACCAGATGTTTTTAAAAAATTAATTAAAACGTTTGTTGCAGAATCTGTACTTCTGTAGATAAATCTCGAATTTTGGTAGATATGGGCTATGACCGACCCGATTACCAGAAATTATGAATGGGGCATTTGAATCAATTTTATAAGGAACTAATGTAGTGTTTTGAGAATTTTTATGGAAAAGTATTTAGGACTTCTACTAGCATTAAAGAGACCAAAAAGAACATTTTGTATTTTTTGAGGAGCCCTATCTACAGTCTACGAGGAATTTGTTTTATTAGAATATAAAATAGGTGAGAACTGAGCCCTGAGCCCTGAGGTCTGATGCGAACTGAAGAACTGAGAAATGGATTCTCTTCTTGTGTGAGAAGTTACTCAAATTCTCAGAACTGAGAACTGAGATGTTGAGACTTGAGAAGTTGAGCTAAATTATTTTTAACTGAATAATGTAGGGAGCCCTGTCTGAAGAAGAGTTTGTATTGGAAGACAAACAAAACAACTTTTTCAAAATATATAATAGGGGAGCTCCTATATACAAAGGAATTTGTATTGGAAGGCGCGACTATTTTCATTGAGCGCAACGCAAGGGTTGCTCGTTTGGTCTGACGGTTGGGAGTAATTACTAGAGCCAATCAAAATTAATTATTTAGTTTTTCTCGCCGCCTATTTTCAAATTTTAGCGAAACTGAGTCTGTTTGTGTGTTTGTTTTGACATTATTACCGTCGTTGATTGTTGTTGTACATTTTAAAAAAAAATCATATACCGAGGGGCTATGACTTTGTCATGTTTTTAGTCTTTATGACAGCATGCCACCGGGGGAGAGGGGGGGGGGCAGGTGGCAGGGGCAGGCAGCCATGAGCCAGGAACGAGGCTTTTAAAAAAAAATACTGATTACTGCCTACTGGCACGGAGCTATTTTGATAAATTAAAAGAAAGAACAAGGACTCAAGGAGGTCTTTCCAAATGTGAAATGATACATCGCAATTGGGACGCCGTGGGGACTGAAAGCGTACATTTATATGTAATGTGGGAAGTGGGAAGCGCTGGGAACTCGGTCGCGGGGACGCGGGACTCAAGTCGATATATTTATACACTCCAAATACAAGTTTACACACAGTCACACGCACATTCTCTCTCGGTCTCTCCCCAGGCCAGCGAGAGAGAGAGGAGCGAGGAGTGAGGACTCTCGCAGTCTCGCAGTCTCGCCTCTCGGGGTTGAATCAGGGCCTCGGGCCCTCGGGTCACGGGGCCTAAGCTCAAATACAATTGATTTTTTTTTAAATGTAAGGGTTTTTAATTACTAAAATATAAATTCAAAAATAGTATCGGTTTACGACCTTATGTAGGTGCAGGTTTTCAATGGTTCAACTAAAAATTACTACATTCTAAATATGCAAATTCGAGTTTTTATAAGCATCCTAAGATTCCTATTTATCTATCCACCTGGCCCTTCATCCCGTACCGATCAACTATCCCAGTTTTAAGTGCACTTAAGGCCGTTTATGTTCCTAAAGGGTAGGGACTACTACTAGAGAGGCCACTAGTAGAGGGAGGGTCGGCAACTCGGCATCCACAATCCTTACAGCTGCCAGCAATCAGCAGGTCAGCACCCCTCTAAAAATCCAAAATATTATTAGTAAATAAATACATATTTTCATATGTAGCCTTCTGAAAATAGAACAATATTTTAGCTTGAAAAAGTTTGGCGGCAAAAGTCCAGCTACACGTGCCGTATTACGCATATCGCTGTCATCACATCGCTACAGCGGCTTTGTGAACTACATTTCTACATATGTGTACATACGTGAGAAAGTAATAAAAATAAAAATAAATATATATATATGGAATCTATGTGTCATGTATCTCTGCGTATTTGTAATAGCAACAATACATTTAAAAGGAGTTGATAGCATATAGAGTCGTTAGGTATCCATAAGCCTTGAAACAATAATGTCTACAGATAGCACCGTACCCGATGAGGTCTGGGATGGCGACCGTCAGCCAAAAGCGGGTGAACTTCCAGATCCATCAGAAGGTGTAGAGGCGCTCTGGAAAGCGGCAGACGCAGACGTTGATGAAAAAACCGGAGAGTTGAACTGGTACAAGAAAGCCAAAGACTACTGGGAGGTATATATATATATATTAATATCACAGTAAATATTATATATATATATATATGCATACATACACACACACATACACATACATACAT
>NW_014040387.1:12541-16059 GCF_001186125.1 Sphaeroforma arctica JP610 | reverse complement strand
TATGTATTTATTATGTATATTATATTATATATATATATATATATATGTATATGTGTATATTAACTACGGATATATGTATATGTGTATATTAACTACGGATATATGTATATATGTATGTATGTATCCACACACGCACACACACACACATATATATATATATATATGCATAGACATATATATATATATATATACAGATATATATATATTTATATATATGTATATATGTATAATTAAATAAATGTATATATATATATATATATGTATATATATATATATATATATATATATATATGTATATGTATACATATATATATATATATATATATATATATATATATACATGTTCATACACGCATACATACTTACATATATATATATATATATATATATATACATGTTCATACACGCATACATACTTACATACATATATATATATGCATACACTCGTATGTCTGTGTGTATGTGTTTATATTGATATATATATATATATATAGTACGGACACGAGTATTTGCTTTTACACATTTCATTACGACTCGTGTTTTCTCATATGTGTACAATTAACGCCATTATTTTTATTGTTTGTGTATTTTTTTTTTGGTGATTTGAATATCTTTATGAATTTCTTATTTGTTGTTTTTATATAGGGTTTGACCGAAGGTATCCTAGCACACGCACATACGGGCCACAAATACATTTATTCACACATTTATACACTCACCTACACACGCACATGTATAATTATTTTTATACATGTATATTTTGGGTACTGTCTACGTTTATCTGTAGTTTAATCGTTGAGTTCGACGTAAACATATTTATATATATTCTGTGCTCACCGATTTGTATATGTTTTCGTGTATAAAGGAATATGCACACGTAGATATGTCTTCATTTTGAAAGCGTGGATTTATATGCATGTTCCTGTGAACGCATGTGATGAATTCGGATTGGATACGTAAAACGAATATATATCCGTTGGAGCACCCATGGAATTGAATCCAATTCAATATATTCCTTAAGCATGCCGTCTTATACCACACTGCCGTATCTACCTGTGCAGTAAGCAGCATACAATCGTTACACTAGCGCAGCGGAGCCGTTGCATTCGTCTGACTCTTTGTATTGCTTCCACCAGAACATACCAGCGACCGTAAATGGAGTGCTGGGCGGGTTTTCACACATATCCTCTGTCGATATAAAAGGCTCCCAAGACTTCCTAAAACCACTACTAAGCAAACTGGGCAAATCGGGGAAGATCTCTGCACTTGATTGTGGGGCAGGAATTGGGCGTGTGACGTCCAAATTATTACTGCCGATATTCGACGTTGTGGATTTGGTCGAGTTCTGCCAAAAGTTTTTAGATAAGGCGCGGGCAAAGATCTCATCACCCAAAGCGGAACGGTTTATCTGCTCCAGTTTACAGGACTTCACACCGGAAGACCAACGCTACGATGTCGTATGGGTGCAGTGGGTTGTGGGACATCTCAAAGACGGTGTGTGTGTGTGTGTGTGCGTGTGAGTGAGTGTGTGTGTGAGCGTGTGTGTGTGAGAGAGAGTTTGTGAGTGTGGGTGTGTGTGAGTGAGAGTGAGAGTGAGAGTGAGAGTGAGTGAGTGAGTGAGTGAGGTGGGGACGGGTAGCTCTCGACTGATCTTTGTAATTTTGCGTCACTGGCACTGTGGTGAGCTGATGTATGTGTTTATATACCAGTACAGTAGACCATTACTACGAGGTCGTGTGAGTTGCAGTGCGTCGGGGGTTCATCTCAGTGGCGGGTGGTGTATGTTGTGCATGGTGTGGGTGTTCGTGTATACTTAGATTCGTGTGCTCTGTTCTGCGGTTGAATGGAGTGTGTATTACTTGTATACTGACAAACTAGCCGTGCAACATAACTATGATTGCTCTGGGTTGAGGGAATTCCTATAAAGGGCGTGTGTATGCACCAATCATGCAACAGTGGATGTCCCATACACATCAGTTTAAATGTGACCTCTGGACCATGCGCGCAACCTTCACCTGAACACACCGCAGAGGTGTTTGTAGTAACCGCTGTTAAGGCACACTAGAGTCACACAGGATCACAATCACACCATTACCTGCCACTGCACTTATAAATAGTACGTATATATTACGCACATCGATACTCTTCGGACGCTATATTGTCCGACCCTGTACGGCTATATGCAAATACGCCAGCCCTCAAACACGGAGAGGCGGTGTTTGCGACATTCACCCACCCTTTTTTCTTGTTTGTACGTACTGCCAGAGAACAGGTCCAATAATTGATACATGCTCCTATTTTTCATACGTGATGGTTCGAGTACATGTCAAGTAATGTACAAATGACTCATATCTGTCCCCACACTCTCTCCGGCAACAGACGATCTCGTGGCGTTCTTCAAGCGCTGCAAACAAGCGCTCAAACCCAACGGATACATAGTGGTCAAGGAGAACATTACGCGTAAAGGGGAGGGCGACTTCTGGCTGGATCGGGAAGACAGCAGTATAGTGCGCAGTTGCGATGCGTTTGAGGCCGTCTTTGCCCAGGCCGAGCTCAATGTGACCAGGAAACAGGAGCAGAAAACATTCCCCAAGGAACTGTTCCCGGTGATGATGTGGGCTATGAATTAGTAGGGGGAGGTGAAGTATAGGAATAAAGATCACATAGTATGCGACAATGACCATGGCACGTGCTGTCAAGGAACTGTTCCCGGTGATGATGTAGGCTATGAATTAGTAGGGGGAGGTGAAGTATAGGAATAAAGTTCACATAGTATGCGACAACGATCATGGAACTGTTCCCGGTGATGATGTGGGCTACGAATTAGTAGGGGGAGGTGAAGTATAGGAATAAAGATCACATAGTATGCGACAATGACAATGGAACTGTTCCCGGTGTTGATGTGGGCTATGAATTAGTAGGGGGAGGTGAAGTATAGGAATAAAGATAACATAATATGCGACAATGACCATGGTATGTGCTATCGTCTGCGCGAGTAGATATAATACATACAAAACATATAATTTAATACATAACATAATACGCAAGTATATATAACACATAAAACATAAAATAATACACAAGATAATAATATACATAGACACAAACCTCATTCTTTATCCAATCTTGGGTTCTGACTGAGACAGGCGGAGTGCAGTCCAGTGCGCAGTTGCGATGTGTTTGAGGCTATCCTTGCATAGGCAGAACCCAAGATACCCACATAACCGGAACCAAAACTATCTCGGGTGGAGCCTTTCGCTGGTAATATTATGGGTTATGGATTGATGGGGAAGAAAATAGAAACATAATACCCAGGTAGTATGCTATAATGGCAACGTGTTGTGGTTTAGCCTGTGATAGTATAGTATCACAGGATGCGAGTATTGGATAGGCCGAGGAGTTAAACGGTAGAGCGTAACGCAACCAGGAAACAAAACTAGGGACCATTCCTGTGACCATGGTGCTACTCCCTGTGACGATTTGTAACTAAGCTAGAAATAAAGAATAGCATATATATC